>NC_056751.1:156825446-157009562 GCF_019279795.1 Protopterus annectens
CAGCTGTGGACTGTACATGGCAGGGTGTACAGTTTATCATCTCTGGCCACAGACACGTGAACTGGTCCTGCCAGGGGTCTCACTGGCACCACCAGGCCCAAGGCTAGATGCAGTACTACTCCCTGATGGTGACTGCTGTCTGCTGGATCTGTGTCCCTGATGGGACCAGCCAGGACCACATGCCCATGGTCTGCTGTGTTGTGGTGTGGACAGCACCCCCATCAGTAATGCTGGTGGTACTGCCACTACAGGAGTGTGAAGGTGCACGGCCTCGTAAACCCTCAGCTGATTGTAGTGCTGACCTACATTCACATGGCTGCTGCCTACCACATGCTCCAGCACAGACATTGCACAGTCAAGGAGTGCCATGGTCTCACCCCATCACCTATTCATGACCTTAGTATTCTCATGTGTGGCCTCAACAAGGTCATGTAGGTCACCATGTATACCAGGAAGATGTGCATCCAACACCCTGAATATTTGTCTGGTGTTGCAGTCAGTAAGTGCCTGTGCCTCCATGATGGCCTGAAACATGCATCTGGTGATACCTGCTGTGGCATTTGTGACAAGGGCTGGATGGGCAGCAGTCCTCCTGCGAGCACCCCTGTCCAGCCACCTGTGTGGGACCTCACCTGCACTCCAGCTATGGCAAATGTCTACACTCACACTTGTCATAGTCACCACACTAGCCTGTTCCATGCCACCACTCACCAACCATTATCTGTGGCCACTGGGGATGAGGTATGCATGGGCATCGTGACTGTGTGTGAGGATGTTGTGGACAACAGTGGGATGCCAACCGATGGCACAGATTCAGCCCCTGACAACCCCACCTGTGCCTCACTATGACTATCATCATTGTCAGAGTCCGCAGATGTCAGGTTCTGTGCTGGAGGGACCATGACCTCCGTCGTCAACTGTGAGGGGAAGACAACATATGTAAATTAATATCTGCACTATAAGGTTGGCTGGTGCGTGCACACACACACACACACACACACACACACACACACACACACACACACACACACACACACACACACACACACACACACACACACACACACACACACAAACAGGTGAGGTGGCACAAAGGCATTACACAGATCTCATAATACCCAAATGGTGGCATGCATGACACACAGTCAGACCACAACATACACACTCTGGCAGGCCCACAACATCATGCAGTGCAGCTATTTTCACTCCATGTCACTAACAACTAAACAATATACACCTCTGGATACATAAGTAGTGTTAGTAGTTGATGGACCTTCACCTAGCACACACACTGCACCCATGTACACATTATTGCTGTTCACCTGTATAGCACAGTGGCAACTCCTACAGAACATACCTCACAACTGTACAAATCTTCACAGAATGTGTAGAGGTCTGGCTCATATGTATGCTTTGTTCCTCATAACTCCTGTGTTTGTCTGACGCATTACTGGGATCATCTGAGGATTGACATCACTAATTAATATCATACATTTGAGTGTAAGATCCCAAAATCTGCAGTAAATATATGTTAAAACAAATCCTGTTACATCTACAACTTTCTAAGCTTACAGTGGATATGAAAAGTGTACACATCCGTGTTAACATACCAGGTTCTTGTTATATATACAATGAGATTGCAATAATTCATTTCAAAACATTGCCCACCTTTAATGTGAGATATCACCCGTGCAATATAATTGGTAAACAAATAAATGTGTTAGGTGTAAAATATAATAAATGAAATATGCACAATAGGGTGGTTGCATAAGTGTGCACACCCTTAAACTGATACTTTGTTGAAGCACCTTTTGATTTAATTACAGAATGCAGTCTTCTTGGGAAGGAGTTTATCAGCATGGCACATCTTGACTTGCTTTTATTTGGCCACTCTTTCTTGCTAAAGCCCTGCAACTCTGTCAGATTGCAAGGACATCTCATGTGCACAGCCCTGTCCAGGTCACACCACTGATTTTCTATCGGAGTGTGGTCTGGGCTATGTCTGGGCCAATCCATAACCTTGATTGTGCTTTGGAGGAGCCATTCCTAGGTTAATTTGGATGTATGCTTTGGGTCATTGTCATGGGGAAAGGTGAAATCCCTCTTCATCTTCAGCTTTCTGGCAGATGCCTGATTGTTTTGGGCCAAAAGTGAGTGGTATTTGGAACTATTCATGATTCCCTCCACCTTGACTAAAGCCCCAGTTCCAGCTTATGAACAGCAACCACATAGCAGGACACTGCCACTACCATGCCTCACTGTGAGGATGGTGGTCATTGGGTGATGCAAAGTGTTGCTTCTGCACCAGTTTACCTTTTGGAATAGTGGCTGAAAAGCTGAACCTTGGTCTCATTTTCACATTTTCACACATGCTCATGGGAGACTTGATGTAATGTATTGCAAATTGTAGCCAGGCCTGGGTGTTTTTCTGTGTGTGAAAATGCTTCCATCTTCCAACCCTACCCCATAGGCCAGTCTTATGGAGAATACGAGAGGTTTTGTCACATGTAGTACTCAACCAGTACTTGCTAGAGATTCCTGCAACTCCTTTAGTGTTGCTTTATGTCTCATGGCAGCCTCTCTGACCAGTTTTTGTCATGTCTTTTCATCAGTTATGGGACACGTTCAGTTCTTTGCAACGTCCCTGTTGTTTCATATCTACTCCACATTTTGATGACTGTCTTTACTGTGTTCCATGGTATTTCCAATGCTGTGTTAATGTTTTTGTACCTTACTCCTGACTGATACCTTTCAATACTGAAATCCCTTTGATGCTTTGTAAGCTGTCTGCGAACCATGGCTTTTGCTGTAGCAGGCAATAGAGTAAATGTGAGGAATATCCTACTAGGACAGCAGACCATTATTTGGTGTTACTCAGAGTCTCTTTACTTGATGACAGGTGTGTACCCAAGCAGTCTGAATGCTGTAATTAAATTACAAGCTGCTCCAATAAAGTATTAGTTGACAGGTGTGCACATGTATACATCCAGCTTATTGTAGGTTTTGTAGCTTTCATATTTGGTCCCCTGACAGATTTGTTTGTTTTTCAAGTGAATTGTTCAGGTTATAGGTCACATTAAAGGTGGGAAAAGGTGTTGAATGAAATATTGTGGTCTCATTTTGTTATATCACAAATACCTGGCATCTTAACAGGGGTGTGTACACTTTTTATATCCACTGTATGAGAGTAATATTTCAAATATGTCACTATTTTTGAGCCTTTGTCCCCCCATTTTGTCAGTCTCTGTCCAGATTTCTTGCATTGACAAGTTGTGAGGTATGCTACGGAAATGTTGCATCTCCTACATATAGGCCTCTGTGGTGACCACTGTGATGCAATGCAGTTAAACCCACCACAAGTGAACATGTACATAATATAATATGGCTATGAGTGACAGTTGTGTGCATGGTAAAATGCATGCCCTTAACATGCCTTGGGTATTGGTGAAGCACAACAGGACAATTCCATACTCACTAGCTTCAGGCTGCTGTCCCACATCCAGACCAGAGGGACCTATGTAGATGTGGGAGAGAGGTATTGTCAGCAGACAAACATGTGGCATTGGCACAAGATGAATGCACATTTACAAGCTCCAATACTACACAATTTGCTGTCCTTCACTATAGATGTGCAGATCTGTGCATTACAAAACCCATCCAAAACTGCATTCTGACCTGCCATATGCATCTAGATACTCTGTGGATGTCAGTATGGCTGCTACACTAGTCTATTGATTTCCACTGGGGCCTTACCTGCACACTTCTTGCCCATTGTCTGGGTGCCACCTACCTCCACATTGTGGGTGTCTGGACTCTGATGTTGGGGTGGGTGCCCCAAGGTTGGCAAGGAGCTCTTCAATGGGTGTAAGTGGGGCCTGCATGGCAGGACCCCCACCTGTGGCTGTGTGGTCCCTGGACATGGCAGCAGCCCTTCCCTGGGCATGGTGTATCAGGTCAGTTGCACGATGCCGGACCTGCCTGTATGTTCGTGCATGCAGGTGGACACCGTTTACCCTGTGGACAAGGTAATCTCACAGGGCAGTTCACTCCCGCAGATGCTGTTGGCTCTGGCTGAACATTACACTGCAGTGCTGAATGATAGGGTCAGTTATTACTGCAGTTTCAGCCTCCGTGTAAGCAGGATTTCTGGTGCTATGCATTGCACCTGGAAGACATAAACAGGGAAACACATCACAGGACCTCATACATCTGTCAATGGTATTTACAGAACCTGCACATCAACATTGACTAGCACTAGCCACCACTTACGATCACTTCATACCCCTGTCAGCTATCAGCACAGTATCAGCTTGCATTGCACTCCTGGTCCTTATGTACCATGCCCACCCCCCACCCCCCCCCAGTGAGGGCCAGTAAATTGCATAATTCTCTCTTCATCATTCATTTCTGTGCAGAGGGATGACAGTGGCAGTCTTCCATGTGGATGGGGTGTGGA
This sequence comes from Protopterus annectens, assembly GCF_019279795.1. NCBI lineage: Eukaryota > Metazoa > Chordata > Ceratodontiformes > Protopteridae > Protopterus > Protopterus annectens. The sequence continues at coordinate 156,829,903 of NC_056751.1, forward strand.
TGGTGCTTAGGCCTTGTTTGACTATAGTGTGTAATGGAGCTGAGAGCACATGGCTGAGTTCATGTAGGATGCAGACATGGATGTTATCAGGTCCCATGGAGACCTAATTTTGTTGCCTTTCAGTAGGCATTATGGACCTATTCCCTGATTATGAGGGGAGGGGTGTTGGTGCTGTGCATATCCACCTATACTGATGGGGGTGGGAGGGTGATGTTTCCACTTAACCTGTCTACAGCGGGTTGGCTATAGCTATGACATGTGCGTATGTGGTGTGATTGACCACCAGTACAAGGTGGGTTTGGTTGTTGCCTCTGAGACTGAAGCCATATGTGAGGATGGCCTTGTGATTTGCCTTGGTGGAGTGGATGTGTCCAATTCGTACTCATAGTTAGCCTTACCATGATTCACCTTTGACCTTATATGCTTGTTCAGACAAAGGTAGACATGCTTCCAAGTTGGTGTCTGCACCTACTTGATCATGTACAGCCAATATAGTGACCTAGTAAATGGTTTGTGTATTGCTGCTGTCCAACAAAGGGGATTGCCCTATCTTGATGGAGGTGGGTTTTACAGGTCAGGTACTGCTGAAACCATACAGCTATGTAGGTGCCCCTATAGCTGTTTTTAGTAGGCATGGACATGAGGTCATAACACAGTTAGACACTTCTCCAGTTTCAACCTGATAATCATGCTTATTGTAGTACCCATTTCTGTGTCAGGGGCAATGCAACATCCAGTAGCTGTAGACATATTTGTCTGTTGGATGCACTAACACTCATATTACACACGTGTACAACATGTGCAGCTTATTTACCTGACTGCTCGCAACTCATGTCTGTAGTTTTCTGGCTTCCAGCTTAAACTACTCATACATACATGTGCACAGGTGATGCCTGATATACATTTCTGTTCTATGTCAGTATGACACACTGTATTGACACTCTTGCTGCTTAGTCATACCTCTCAACCTGTTAGAGCAGGACATCTGGATGTCGGCACACATAAATAGGGGGGCAAAGGCCCTAAAATACTGATGCTGTATTACTATTGCTATAACATATTTAAGTCAGCTGGTAGCACAGTAGGCTTTGCTTTCTTAGAAATACTCTGGAGGATGTCTGTCATTCATAAGTATGCTATTATGTTCTGATGTCAGTGTTCACAGATTTGCTAGTGGTTTGCCAGACATAACACACATTTATGTGTAAATGACTACAAATATTAGGCACACATGTGGTTATTGTGCAGCAGGACACCGTACAGTTGAATGGTATGAGCTCAGTATATCACATACAGTTCAACACACACTTCTGCGACAGTAGTTTACTATGCGCATACCCCATTCAGGTCTCTTAGATTTGCAACACAAACATATGTATCATAGTTAGATTCACAAGTAACATATGGATATGTACAGCATCCCAGTAGTTGGCCTAGCAGTGTCACAGTCAGTATTGCTCGACAGACACTCCAGTAGTAATCATATGGGAGCTGTCCTTTCCTGGGATGAATGAGGGGCCTGAGCTGTGATCTATGTCACTGCAGACAGAGGTGGATGCTATGACCATAGGTACTGTTCAGCAATATATCAGTACAGCAAGTCTTGTTGAGACATATTTGTTTAACTTCCTATTTCCCATTATTACATAGCCCCGGCTGCATTCCATTATATTCTTACTTGTTTCACATACCTGTTTTGTTTCCCAAGTAGTCCTGAATAGTCATGTTTTGGTTTTGTTTGTTTTGTTTTGTGGTCTTTCTTTCTTTCTTTCTTTCTTTCTTTCTTTCTTTCTTTCTTTCTTTCTTTCTTTCTTTCTTTCTCTCTCTCGGTCTACTTATGTAGATATGTAGAGGTTTACACCTGTTTTGCATAGGCAGCAGCTTGCCTTTTGTAGGTAATGGTCATGAGCAAGTGATCGCTTGTGCATCAATTGGTGTTCCCCACTTGCTAATTGCTAACACACTCCTATAATTGAGTATTTTATGTGTGCGTTGCCCCATTTCCTTGCCTGTGAGGAGGACATCATGGAGGTGTGTGAGCTACAGCATCACAGAGGGTAGGTGAGAATCCCTCTTACAACAAGACTTGTGGAGACAGCCCAAATAATTGGGGGAGAAGGTTCCAGACTTATGGACAGAATGTAAGTATTGCTGTTATACAGTTGGAATAATGCTAGTTTAACAGGGTTTGTCTGGACATGCATTTTCAGCGTGATTTCAAGTCTGGCAGTGGTATGTGGATGACATAACTCTCAACTGTAGGGCTATCTGCAAAATGGCCAGAGGTTTGCCTGTTATGTTTGATCTGTTCCCCCAGACAGTTTTTGTCCTTGGCAAATCAATAGGATACTTTGGGGATTGCAGTCAGTAAATGCAAACATCCATTTGTGTTTCCGACTTCATATCCCTCAGAAAATATATGTTACAACAAACCCTATAATACCAGCAACTTTCTCAGTTTATGACAGGAATATTTCCAATATACCCCTGTGTTTGGGCCTCTGTCCCCCAATTATGTCAGTCTTTGTCCAGATGTCATGCACTAAGAAGTTCATTATTTAATGCCTTCATTCCTGCTACCACCCCAGTGATGTAGCAGACTCCCAGTCATGTTACAAGGAAGATGCCATAGATATGAGACCTGGACATTCTGTGGGAATCTGTACAGTTAAGACATCTGTGTATGTCTGGCCATTGTTAGACTGTCAGGAATGTGTAGCAGTGTAGTGTGTAAATGTTAGTTGGGCTGTATAGGGAGGGGGATACATGTGATTGTCATGGACCCTTTCTATCTGACTGTGCATGCTGCTTCAGTTTCTGGTGGTCTATTGGCTGTATATGTTTGTATGGGCAGACTGTGACATGTCCGGTAACACCTCAGGATTCCTACTACACTGTGACTTGGGGAAGTATATGTAGGGGTAGTGTTTGAGTGGAAAACAGGATATATGTGTTCACACAGTCACTATACTGTAGTGTTCAGTTGTTTTACTGGTATGTCACTGTGACTGTGGTGCAATTGGTTGTGGGTATGCACTTTAACACCAGTGTCTGTTTTCCACTACTGATACATCTCTGTAGTGCCTGTTATATTTGCTAATGGATATGTAAGTCCACAGAGCTGATTTGGGGTGGTGTTGTGTTGGTCTGACTGTAGTTTGGACAGTGCTTGGTAACAAGCTTGTCAGCTCAGTTGTAGTTTCCCTAATGTTATATTGTGTCCAGATATTCACAGAATGTCCAGTTGTGTGGCTCATATCTTTTGCCTAGTCCCCATAACTGTTGTGTGTTTCTGACAAATCAGTTGGATGATGTGAGGATTGATGTCACTAACTTATGAGAAGCAATTGAGTGTTGGACTTGTGATATTTCAGACAATATACATTGGAAAAGATAGTGTTACTGCAGCAACTTTCTCAGATCATCTTCTCGTGTATTTCAGCTGTGTCCCTATTATCATGCCTTTGTCTCCCACTTTGTCAGCCTTGGTCTGGATTCATTGCACTAAGGAGTTCTGCCAAGCATTCCACAGGATGTCCAGATGTCTGGCTTATATTTTTGGTCTGTTCCACTAATTATTTGTATGTGTCTGGTAAATCACTGTGATGATCTGAGGAGTTATGTTGGTAAATAATGACATATACATTTCTGTTTCAGACCTCATATCCTTCAGAAGATGTATGCTGAAACAAACCCTTTTACTGTAGCATCTTTATAAGTTTATATGGGCGATATTTAAAATATGTCCCTTTTTGTGGCCTGTTGTCCTCCCATTTTGATAGACTTTGTCCATTTTCCTGCACTAAGAAGTTGGGAGTTATGATTCTGATGTATGACTGCACTGCATGTTATATACATATATATACTTTTTTCATATATATGTATCACCATACACACACACACACACACACACACACACACACACACACACACATATATATATATATATGTGTGTGTGTGTGTGTGTGTGTGTGTGTGTGTGTGTGTTTATATACAGAAAACATGACTGATTCCACAGAGATTTTTCCCTAATGTTGAATGCCTCTATTGCATTATATGTTTGAAAAAGAAATAGAAATTCCTGCAGCTCAAATGGTGAGGTGGTGCATTGCTCTGACTATAGTGTACAGAGTCATGGGTTGGAGACCTACCACAGCTGTCGATTTTGTTGCTGGGCAGAACAGAGGCTGATGGAGACAGAGTATTTAAATCAGTTTTAAGTGGCTTTAAGTGGGTTTGCACAGTTCTGTGTGACGCTAAGCAATGCCAAAACAAGGTTAGTCCATTTTGGCTTCAGTTAGCGGTGCTTATTCCCGCTTACACCCGTGCTAATTTCTTTAAAAGAAAAGAAAAAGGGTGAGAGGAAAGTGGTGAAAAAGTGGCATGCCGAGGGAAAAACAATATGAAAGACAGCTAGGGATGTGCAGGACGGGTGTAGGGAAGGTCCATAACTGTTCCTTTCTTATACAGCAACAGCTGTGCATTTGTATAGAATTTGAAGGTGAATTTGGACACTCAAACCTGAGAGAAAGGGGTGAGGACAACAGAAATGTGTTGTCAAGGTAACTGAACCAGATTACATGTCCAGTGGACACATGTGTGAAATAGACAGCTATGTATGGGGGGATCTTTTTTTTTTGGGACAGATGTCCTTTTTTTTTAAAGGTGAGTGTGGGATGTTGGGGAAGGAATGTAGGTCCATTTGGGGAGGTAGGTTGGGTAGGGAGCCAGACAAGACAGACAAGACAGCAGACAGGGGTGGTATATGATGGGGTAAAGACCATTGATGGGAGGGTGGTTGGGAATCCGAAGCCCATGAGCCCACAACAGTGGGCCTGATGTCCCCACCCATGGGCAGTCACCACTGCACTTTCATGGCCCTGAAGGTGGCTTTGCTGGGGGATGGAAAGGTGGGGCAGCCTGCCTCTCAAGGTGCACCAGGTGGCCCTTCATCTGGTGCAGATGGTCATCCAACTGTGTTTGGACGACACTGCGCACCATACCCCAGAACTGACTGCAGATGACAGGCTCCTGTCTGTGCCCGCTCCTAGGAGGTGACGGGCCCTGTTCCCTGAGGCAGTCTCACCAGAAGGTGGTGCAGGACCAATGGACAAGGAAGTCCCGAGTTGAGTCCCAGATGTGCTGCGGCCTGGTGCCACAGCCAGATGAGGTGGGACAGGTGGATCCACTGGGATCTGCTTTCCCAAATGTACTATGATGTTGAGGTTTTACAAAATATTTTGGTTGGTCATGAACAATACATTTCAAGGTTAGTTATAACAGCATGCATGGGTGTTCCAATTAACCACATAAAACAGATTTGAAACAGTTGCATAGAAAACAGAACACATGTATAAATGGAATAACAGTATGCATCTTAACAGCATGCTCATAACACTGACGGCAACAAGCCACCAACAATGGTATTTGAACAAGGTATGTTAACATGCAACCAATCAAATATATGAACAATAATAGAACACAAGTCCCAGCAATAGGTTTGGAGAACAACATACCCGTAATATATAAATAATAATTATTTATGCAGAGGAGGGGTGGGGAGAGAGATAAAAAGTCCATTAACAACTGTTTATGCTTCTATTTTCCACAACAGTACTGCTCAATACTCTGTGGGTCTGCCCTAACGTTACATCTACCTATAGTCCATAGCTTCTGTAGCACAAATATGCCTATTAAACTGTCAACCTGGAGTGGTATGGGGCAAACTGTGGCAACTCTGGGTACATGACTAGAGGTTACTCGTACATGTCAGGGTTACATATCTGGCACAGAAGTGGTACCCTGAACTACTGTTATGTGAGTGTACTACTGTCATACTTCAGCTGGTTTCCTATCTGTGTCCAGGGTTATTGGCAGCAGTGACCACTAGCTATGACAGTGTGACACATGAGAGACATGTATCTGGAAGGGTGCATGTTGTATGTACCTACCCTGCTGTCATTTGCAGGCATGTGGTGGGACAGTTGAATAGCTGTATACAGTTTATTAGTATACCCTTCATATAGCTACTACCATTTCCTTACCTGTAAAGAAAATACCTGCTAACACTGCCTGACTGTTTTTACATATATTCCTAATTCCTTGTGTGTAGATATGCACACATCTTAGTACCATTCCCTGGATTCGAACCATGTCTGGGTGTGCCAAATAATAACTAAGCTATTTCTCATCACACTTAGCTACTAGGGAAGTGCTGTTGCTTGCTTCACTGGTTTCTGCCTATTAGTCTCTTGGTTAGACAGTTTGAACTTGTAATCCTGTGATGCATGCATGACAGATAGTTAGTGTACTGTGCATTAATCCTTTGAATTACTACAATCTGGAAAACAAAGGTTAACACAGGGCATTTATATCTTGTTTTACAGCTCCATTCTAAGTCTACTACAACATGCCAGAGTAAACACAACAGTTTGTGTTTTAGATGTTTATTTCAGATCAGTATTGGTCAGACAAACTTTATTTATTCAGTTAACACAGTAACAATATATATACTAGCAGTATACAATGTAGTCCTTCTTAGTTATTTGCACAATATACTGCAAAATAGATTTTTACTCACCAGCCTGTTGGCACAGCCTCAGCAGTCTGTTGGCATGGGCTTTGATGTCACTAGCCCTCTCTGCTGCAGCTGTAGGGGAGAAAAACAAACATTATGCATACCTGTCTATCACACCCTCAGGCTAGAATTTGGTACACCTATAGTTGTGATACTTACAAACTGCTGAAACACAGTTGTCCCTGGCATCTTGGATCCACTGGTCCAAGAGTGCCTCTTTCCTCCACTTTAGGTCGGCATAGTGGTGCTGGACTTGCTCACTAGTTCGGGGGATGCCAGTAGCACTGGTGAGATCATGGGCGAGATGGTCCCAGGCCTCTGCTTTATATTTTGAGCCCTAGTACTGGCCCTGCAGCAGTCTCTCATCATGGTTACTTATGAGGAGGCCAGCCATGACCCTGGACTTCACGATGCCCCAGCACTGTGCCCTAAAGAGCGAACCATCACCTACACCAGCCATAGTTCCTGCACAGGTTGAACTATAACAGGTACTGGCTATGTTCCCACCTGTGCGGTTTAAATAAAGCCATAATCCTGCCCTTAGCTGTCATTGGTGAATTTTGAAAATGTTGAGCACATCTTAGAAGTGTGCAAACCTGGTAAGCAGATTTTAGCAAAGCTTAAAGGGGACATTATTGAGCACTGTTTAGCGGTGCGAAAATCCACTTAGCTGAGCTGACTGTTGCTTAGCATTCACATCTAAGCATTGCTTATAGTGACTAAGCATAGCTGAGCACTGCTAATTATTGTTCACATTTAATTTTTAAAATATTAGAATAATGACTTAATTTAGTAAGTGCATATGATTTGCTTTACATGGCATCCCTCTTTGTGCTTTCATTACATTACTAAGGTTTGTGACTATACTGTATGGGGCACTTGTGTATACATGGGTGGTTTCACATGTTATATGCACTCACATTTCCATTTTAGACCAGCTACACTACCCTGGTAGACAAATATCCCTTACTACATCATTTATAAAAAAAAATATTTTAACACTGCTTTCCTATGTAAAAAATAAAGTGCCTGCTTTGGTACTTGAACCATGAATGCCTGCATACAAAGCCAGGACTCTAAGCACTACACTATCCCAGCAGCAGTGTTTTAGGTGTATATTTTTATTTATCTCCTCTAGGGTGTTTAAGCAATGCTAGCCAGAGAGCTATAACATGCACACTCACTCAGCTATGCTTAAACATACCTAAGTATGGATAAAAATGATTTTTATTTATTCATGGCCTTGTACAGCTTTGTTACTCTATGAGGTTGACAAGTATGTGAGACAGGCATCTGGACATTCTGCAGACACCTATATAGTTTAGGGCTTTGCCTGTATGGCCCTTTCAGATGGCAGAGGAGGTCCATGGTAATGTTAACCTTTTATTCTATCAGCTTTCAGGTTTGTCAGTGCAATATTTAAAATGTGTCCCTATTTTTGTGGCTTTGTTCCCCCCCCCATTATTTATGGCTCTGTACTGCTTTATTGCTCTAGGAGGGTGAAAAGTATGTGAGGCAGGCATCTAGGCATTCTGCAGATACTTGAACAGTTAATGGCTATGGCCGTATGGTGCTTTCACATGGTAGACATTTGTGTTTCAGTCTTCATACCCTGCAGGAAGTCAGTGCTACTGCAAACCTTTTATTCTATCAGCTTTTGGGTTTGTCAGCACAATATTTAAACCATGTGCCTATTTTTGTGGTTTTGTCCCCCCATTATTTATGGCTTTGTATGGGTCTATATTATATGTTCAAAATTTGAAAACGTTGAATGTTAAATAATCAAATTTAAATGTTCAAAGTTTCAAACATCGATCATATAATAAAAAAAAACAAAACAAAAACAAACGGAACTTACCTGACAGTGTAGGCAAGGTTGCAAGCCTCCCTGCACCCCCACATGGGGGGGGGGGCTGCACCACTCACACCCCCCACTCTTTAAATATACCAAATCCGAGACCGCACTATAGTGAGGTAAAGGGAAGATTTCCCTTACTGCACTGTAGTGCAGTCTCAGAGTTGGTAATATTTAAAGTGCAGGGGGTGTGGGGAGTGCATGGGGGCTTGATCCTCTGCCTGCAGCTGTTAGTTTTGGGTTTGGGTTTTTTTTTTTTTACATATGTCCGAAGTTTTATAACTTCAAACATTTAAATTTGATATTTTAATATTCAAAGTTATAAAACTCTGAACATATGATATAGACCCCTTTGTACTGCTTTATTGCTCCCGGAGGATGATAAGTATGTGAGGCAGGCATCTGGGCATTCTGCAGACACCTGTACAGTTAATGGCTATGGCCGTATGGCGCTTTCACATGGCAGACATTTGTGTTTCAGCCTTCATACCTTACAGGATGTCCCTGCTACTGCAAACCTTTTATTCTGTCAGCTTTTGGGTTTGTCAGTGCAGTATTTAAAATGTGTCCCTATTTTTGTGGCTTTGTCCCCCCATTATTTATGGCTTTGTATTGCTTTATTGCTCTGGGAGGGTGAGATGTATGCGAGACAGGCATCTGGGCATTCTGCAGGAGCCTATACAGCTGACGGCTATGGCTGTACAGCACTTTTACAATGCAGGAGGTGTCTGACAGGACCTTTTACACACCCCCTGCATTGTTTCTTGCTTCCCTAGCTATGTCAGTGTCCATGGACACTAAAATGCTCATTTTATTTCATTTCAGTGTCCACGGATACTGAAATACTTTTAAAAGTGCCGTACGGCACTTTCTGAGTGCAGTGGATGTGTTGGATGTGCATACACTGCTTAGACATGCCCCTGCACTCATTCACTCCTCATGTCCATTTAGCCTTAGCAGCAGCGCACCTTCATGAATATGCAAGGCATGCTGCTGATAATGCTAATGCTAAACAGACATGAACCACTCCATGCAGGAATAGCACTATTCCTGCATGGAGTTTACTGAATCCAGTGGAAGGTCTTACTTTGGACTAGAATATCAGTGCAGCCCACAATAAAGGATGACACACACTGTAGTGACTGCTATATGAATACCTGCATTAAAAGGTATTCTAAAGTGTCTTACATGCTACACAGGCATTTGTTCTGATGTAATACTGTACAGATATCCTGTACCTATAGCTAATTATACGAGTATTTTCACAGAGATGATAATGGATGTACACCTAACAGCACTGAAAACACTTTCCCAAACTAGTGGACATCAGAAACTTATTGATGCAACCCATAAGACACATAGCTAGACTAGAACATAATAAATTGTAGTATAAAGCAGAGGATATCCTGGTTCAAAAACAAAACCAAAGTCCCCAGTGAAAGATAGAAACAGAAAATTTTGTACAGCCAAATAATAATAAAAATGGAAAATCAGGCATGAGAGCCAGCATACCCAACAGTTTACCATAGGCCAGGGTGATGCTAGTATAACAGACATAGTCTGGGACTATCTTTGGGAGGATGATGTGTTGACTACATGGCTGTACTTAAACATGCTTGCTGTCAGCAATGTTGATGCAGAAGGATCTGGCAGTTAACAGTATATCCTGAGGCACAGGACAAGCTACACATACCACCTGATGCATGGGAGTGGGCATTAGAGTGATGGGATTTTCTCTAAGCTACCCTCATCTTGGTGTTATGGGATTAGGTAGATGTTTCAGTGCAGTGCACTATGCTATTCCCCAAGATATTATAGTCAATGCATATTTATTTATTTAATATTAATTGACTGGGAAAGTCCAACTAAGACAGAGCCTGTTTCAGTGGAGACCTGAGGAGAAATGCTCCAGACACGTCTTTGGAATGTGGGAGGAAACCAGATTATCCAGTGGAAACCCATGCGAATGCAGAGAGTACATGCAGACTCCACCCAGAAGGCATGCCAACTGAGAATCAAACTGGAGACCTCTTGCTGTGAGGCAACAACCTTAACCACTGCACCACTGTGCCTTCCATATTACATGAACACTTTCCAGAATCTGGCATTTGTACTCCCCCAGCACTTCAGGTAGGTGCTGAAAATCCTGGTCCTTCATTCTCATGTCCAGTTCAAGACCCCTAATAAAGTCTCTAGTACAAGTCACCAGGTCATCATGATAATTGAATCACCATAATATAGACAAGGCAGTCTTCTGTACCTCCATCCTCACTGCCCTGCTCACCACAACCTGCTTCTGCTGATGGATGTCAGTCTTCTGAAGATAATACTGAAAACATGCCACTAATGCATACTAACCATATCTCCAAATCTATCATCCATCTATCTATGTATCTATATGTGCATATGGGTTTAGGGTAACTGATCAATATGTAAAAATATTAAGATGCAATTCTTTGATGCTTGGATGTCAAAAACCACATTTACCAAAAACCAAACCTATCAAAATGCAAAAAGATCTCAAAAGGAATAAATTTTCCTTTTACGATCTTACAAGAAAAAAGAAATTATTACAGTCAGACAAATTTGTCTGAATAGTGATAGTGTTATGGTAAGTGATTTTCTAAGGTAACATGCATTGTTGGGGTTAGAGAGAGGGCAAAGTAAGAGTTAAGGTTGGGGTTTGCAGGTCTTAGTTAAGAGTGAGGGTGGTGTCATGCACAAACACCACATGCACCAGCTTACACCCACAACACTCAAACTATCCTCTAACCTCTTGCCCTAACCTGTATATAATTGCACCAGTAGCATAGCTAGGACAGGTCAATGGGGGCAACTGACCCAGAAGCAAAGTGTTAGGGGGTGCGGTCAGTCATCCAATCCATCATCCCTATCACATTTTATCAAATACTGGCTTTTAAAAGACAGTATCATATTTGAGGTTAAACCTGGACACTGTGGTCTAAAATGTAGTAACTGCTTCCTACATTTGTAGCAAGCAGTTAGCTACAGTTTAAAAGTAAAAAAAAAAAAAACTGTTTCTTCTTTTTCCAACTAAAACCTGAATACTGCAGTGCTCCATGCAGGTTATAAACTGTAGCACCTGCTGCAAGCAGTTTGCTACACTTTAAAAGAGGGAAAGATTCTTATATATATAGAGTAAGAATCTTTGTGTTCAACATCTTTGTATCATGTATAGTAAGGGTTAAAATGTGAAACTGCATTGCGTGCAAAGAAATAAGCTAAAATAAGTTGTTTTTCTTGTAAAGAATTTGCTGACTAAAGAGGAATGCACAGATGATACCTTGATCCAGGCACAAGCTTATCTTGTGCCTGACCTCTGACCATCTAAGGCTCCAGGATGTGAATTATAGCCTTGAGTGAAATTCCTTGTCTAGTAACCAGCCACTGTGTACGTGCAGGGAAGGGTATAAAAACCCATGTGAAGTGTACAGAATTTAGACTGCTGACATACCATGTACTTTGTAGCATGTCACCATGCATGTAAAATAAACCTTTTTGCTTATTTTTATCTGCGTGATTCTTCCAGTATATGTTAAGAGTATTAAAATCTTTTGACATTTCTGGCGCCCAAGACCGTGGGGCCACCTCTTCACGGTACGAATCGCATAAGAGGGACTGAAAAACCTGTACAGGAAAGGGAGAACAAATCTCGGGCTCCCTTGAATGGAAAGATCTCCGACAAAGAAGTCGTAAGTAGAGGCCAGTCATTCTTAGATTCGATCCGTGGGACGGTGACGAACGGGGCGAAAGAACCGCAGAAAGGTAAGCGTAACATTTTTTTTTCTTTCTTTTTGTATTGTTCTCTTTTTAAAAAGAACAAAGAGACTAGTCATAAAGGAATTTCTTTTGTTTAAATTTTACAAAAGACCTGTAGAGATCTCAGGAAAAGGAAACAGTTTTTCTTTTAAATAAGAAAAATGGGAAAAAGTTTTTCTTTTAAATAAGAAAAATGGGAATAGGAAGCAGTTGTTGGGCTAGTAAGGGCTGCTTAAATAAAAGGACTGAAGATGAGGAATATATGTTTAAATTACATCCAAGAAAAAAAAAAAAAAAAAACTTAAAATACATAAAAAATGAAAGACAAATTATGGATTTAGTGGTAACTTAATAGATCAGAATGTCAAAATTTGGTGAGAGATCTGCGTAGGGACGCAGGAGGCAAAGTTAAAAATCCAGTAAAGGTGGGATTCCCTCAAGCACAGAAATGGTTAAAAGAAGCTAATAAGAGGCATAGGGAACAATTTTCGAATAAGGAAAGTGGTGGCTCGAGTGCAAAAAGGTGCATTTTTTGTCCATAAAGAAGATGACGAGACATCTGTTGTCTGTCATAAACTGACAGCCCCACCCTTGTATCCAGAAGTCCCTAAAGAAATGGTTGGTCCACCCCAGTATCAGGAAAAAGAAGCAGAAAATCAAGAAAAGGTGCCCTCCGTAGTTTTACAGGAGGCAGAGAAGCAGGGAAAAATACCCTCCGTAGTTTTACAAAAACAAGCAGAGGAGACTCTGGAACTACGTAACCGTAGTATAGACAAATCAGAGTAAAAACAAAAAGAAGCTAAAGTACATACCCTGTCCACAGACTCATATCTCCTTAAATGCAGAAAAATATCTTGAGGAAAAAGAAAAGAAAACAGGCTCAAACCTTTACGGTGAGCGCGAATGGAACACTTATGTTAATATAAGCTCCGTCCAACAGAGGTAGAGGAAGGGGACGGGGTAGAGGCAGAGGGAGAGGGAATGTAGGACATTTTGAAGATTACGAAGGCAGACAAAAGAGGGGGGAATGTTTTAAATGCAGTAAAAAGGGGCATTTTGCAAGAGATTGCCAGAATCCTGGGAAATCCGCTGCTGCTCCAGATCATGGTTCAGCATGACTATATGATGGCAGCACGGACGAACCGGACCCAGGTGCTGAGGTCGACTGGCAAGAGTCAGTAATACAGAATGAGGATGATTTTGAGGATGTGAATAAAGAAGGTAAAAGGGAATGTGCAGGATGGGAACATGAGATAACTGATTTTTCAGAAAAAGGTAAATATCAGGTTGTTAGCCTGACAGCTCTAGCTACGACTATGCAGTTAGAAGTGCAACCGGTAATCATATTACAGGTTGAAGGGAGGGACGTAAAATTTCTATGTGACTCAGGGGTTTCTAGGACCTTATTGAAACATACTGCAGTGCTGTCCAATGTGACTACTGATGACTATGTATTAGTCAAAGCGGCCGACGGCCGCATCTATAAGGAACCTTTGTCTAAACCTTTATGGTTTACGGACCCTGAAACTAATCAAACTATTAGATTTTGGGTGATTGCCTCTCAGATTTGCCCTGTTAACTTATTAGGAAGGGATTTGATGCATGTTTTTAAAATAGCAGCAGTATCAACTGCATCAGGAATCTTGGCTAAGCGTATGAAAATCCAGGATGAAATGTTGCAGGGAGGGCAAGGAGATTTACATTACTGGTATAGTAATGATCTTATTAAAACAGGACCACAAAGCATGGCCAATGAGTTAACTAACCTAGCTTTGAGCAAATATAGTACGGCTATTCAGTTACCAGAGGCTGCCAAACAACTACACTGTACAATGTATTACAGGAAAAATGTGGGACCTGATCCCAAGTATGAGGAACAACTTTTTAAACACAAGGTGACCAGGATCCTATTACAAAATCTTTATTGGGACAGGGCAGGGAACTCCGCAGTTACTTGTAGTCTCACAAGAGACATGCAACAGCTTTTTCAAAATGCCTCAATCCCACATGTATCTGTGACTAAGGAAAAACAGACGGCATGGTATATAGTTGGGAAAAAGGTTACCGATTGGTCAAAAATGACACCGGAACAGCTGGCAGGTAGGGGGGTTCAGGTACAGAAGTTAAATTGGGTAACCCAGGTCAGACCAACGGTACATCTTTGAGAAGCTCGGTTAACACCGACAGGAGGCATGCCATCCTGACTATGCTTTCTGACCCCACAAAAAGAATTAAAACTACAGTCAGTACCAAAATTCTTATGGTCCCTAGGACAGCACGACATTGGGCTAATGAAAACAGCAGGACAGGTTAAAATAACTCCAAAATCCGATTTTAGACCTCATAAGCATCAGTATCCATTAAGTAAAAAGTCAGAAGAAGGCATTTTTCCAGTGATCACGGCTCTACTGAGAGCTGGGGTTTTAATTCCATGTACAGATTCACTGTGTAACACACCCTTGTTCCCAGTAAGGAAACCGGACGGGACATGGAGAATGGTACAGGATCTGCAGGCTGTAAATGCTGCTGTAGTGCCAAGGGCTCCTATGGTCCCAGATCCATCTGTTTTGTTAAATGATATCCTTCCCACGGATAAGTATTTTTCTGTTATTGACATTAGTAACGCATTCTTTTCTATTCCCCTACAAGGAGGATAGTAGGTTTTGGTTCGCTTTTACGTTTATGAGCAAGCGGTACACATACACACGACTACCGCAGGGATATTGTGAAAGCCCTACAATCTTTTTGCAAGAAATGTCGACAAACCTGGCACAGTTTCAGCCAGAGCATGGCTGTCATCTACTATTGTACGTGGACGACATCTTACTGGCTGCACCCACGGAGGCTGTCTGTGAGTCCGAAACTATTCGGTTATTGCATTTTTTGGCGAAAGAGGGACATAAGGTAAATAAAGTACGGTATCTAGGCTATACCATTTCAATTGCTGGTAGACAACTAGATAACTGTAGAAAAGAAGCTATTTTACAGGCACCAATGCCCAGCACAAAAAAAGAAATTATGTCATTTTTAGGAATAACAAATTTTTGTCGTAGTTGGATTCCCAACTATGCAGAGGAAATAAGTCCACTTTTGGAACTTATTTTCGCACTTCCCATGGCAGCACATGACGCGCTGCAATGGACGGATAAGGCAATACAGGCATTTACTAGGGTAAAACAATTGATAGCAGGATCTGCAACACTTAGCTTCCCTGACTATACAAAACCCTTTGTTCAGACAGTAGATTGTAAGCAGGGCTTTATGACATCGGTTCTGTTGCAAACTTATGGGGATAAGTTGAGACCATTAGCTTTTCATTCCAGTAAATTGGACACAGTGGCACGATCTTTGCCACACTGTGTACAAGTGGTAGTCGCAGCCGCGCAGGCTGTGCAAGCGTCTGCAACCCTAGTTTTGTTTCATGACCTTACCTTACGAGTACCGCACTCTGTCGCGGTTATACTACTACAGGATAAAGTTACCTTTCTCTCTCCTAGCAGACACTTATCCTGCATGACAACGTTACTATCACAACCACACATGACCATTGAGCGATGCACCACTCTTAATCCAGCCACGCTGTTACCTACAGCTGACGATGGTGCCCCTCACGTGTGTTTAGATTTGATACACTCTAATGTCTTACCAAGATCAAATCTTAAGTACCAACATTTGGCAAATTCAGATTGGACCCTGTTTGTAGATGGGTCAGCATGTAAAAATGAGGCAGGCATTACACAACTGGGTTATGCAGTCACAACTGAGGCTACGGTACTAGAGATAAGACCCCTCCCCAGGAACCTGTCCGCGCAAGCGGCCACATTGATTGCTTTGTCCAGAGCATGCACCATCTCCAAGGATAAGGCAGTTACTATCTACACAGATAGTCAGTATGCTTTTTCCACGGTCCATGTCTTTGCACAGCAATGGAAAATAGGGGAATGGTTATGGCCTCAGGAAAGGAAATAACCCACAAGGATTTAATCCTTAGCCTCTTACAAGCTGTCCAACTGCCACAGGAACTGGCCATCTGCAAGTGCACAGCGCACACGAATGCCAAGGATCCAGTACTACTTAGAAATGCACTGACTAAAAAAGCTGCAAAAAGTGTAGCCTTAACCTCTACTTTTGCACTCAAGACCACACAGAAGGAACTTTACCCTAAAGATAAATTTGATCTACAAACTTTACAGGTAATGCAGGAACTTAGTACAGTTCGGGAAAAACAGCGATGGGTTAAATATGGGGCTATTCAAAAGCAGGGAGTTTTTGTAGGTCCAAATGATAAGTATGTCTTGCCAACAAACCTTTTTAGGTATGCCTCATTAGTGATGCATGGCCCATCTCATCTGGGCTCTGCTGCTATGGTTCAAATGATCCAGCAAATTTTCTGGACCAAGGGCTTTATAGCATACGCTAAACGATTTTGTTTATCGTACCTGCTTTGTGCACGATACCATGGTGGTGGGGTGCGGATCACCCCATCAGCTTTTCCGCTGCCTCCGTATCCATTTCACACAATCTGCATGAATTTTATTGAACTAACTCCTGTTCAACAGAAGCGATTTGTGTTAGTCATTATTGACGCTTTTACGAAATGGGTTGAAGCTTTTCCAGTAGCACACCCAGATGCACTGTCGGTAGCCAAGGCCCTTACAAATAACATTATCCCTCATTTTGGGCTACCTACACACATCTATTCTGATAATGGCACACATTTCGTAAACCAAGTTATTCAAAAGCTGGCCGCCGTTTTTCAGATTGAGTTAAAACACCATTGTGCCTACCACCCACAGTCAGCAGGGTTGGTTGAATGCCATAATGGCATTCTCAAAGGCAAGTTACGTAAACTCATGGCCAAGACACATCAGTCTTGGATAAACTGCTTACCTCTGGCACTCCTGTCCATGCGTACCACTCCCACCTCAAAAGGGGTCACACCATTTGAAATATTATATGGGAGACCTTATTACGTCCCGCAGTGGCAAAATTTTTGCCTGTGGAACATGAGGGGGGTGAAGAGATAGCAGATTACATGAGGAAATTGTTGCTGACCAGAACTAACACTTCTCTAATGAATGATTGCTTTTCAGATCAGAAGAACAGCAGGATCCTGGAAGCGAAACCCAGGAACTGGGTTTGGATTAAAGTTGTCAAGAGGAAGACGTGGGTCTCCCCCAAGTGGGAAGGTCCATACCAGGTTTTGATAGCAACACCTACAGCAGTCCGAATAAAAAAAAAGAACATCGTGGATCCATCTGACACACTGTAAACTGGTAAAACAGTTTGAACTGGACAAAAACTTGAGTTCCCCTGAGGAACACTGATTAGTAGTAATCTTGTTTTGTATGAGTATCTGACTATTGTAGCAATGCAGAAAAATACCGGAAGGGAGCAGCCCTTCCCACAAAAGCATTCCAAAATAATTTTGTTGTTAATAAGTGTGATTGTTACTTTTCTGTTTTGGCCGTTTTTATTTTTCAAACAAGACTAGCCAAGTAAAGAGAAATGATGCATATGCTCTATCTTTTAATGTTTCAAATTGTTGGATATGCACTGCTATCCCTACTGTACATGGTGGTCTAATGTTAGGTACAGTCCCTTTGGGGGCAAATGATACATGGACTAATTTACTATTTAAAACTTCAAACGTAGCCTTAAAGGATAAAATAGCATTACCCCTCATGGGTCGCCAGAATGGAACTGTAAGGTTGGATGGAGTCAGTGTAATGTAACCATAATTCATAACTGTACAATAGATGGGCACTGTGCAACGAGTTTCAAGCCTATAAGAGTGCTTGTTAATAGTACAGGGCTTATTAATGGCACAAGTTTCTTTGAAAAAATGTTATCTGTGTATGACCTTTTGTTTAAAGGGCTGCAAGACAAAGGAAATCACTCTGTTCCAGTCAATATTACACTTAAAGTAAATGATTGTTGTTTTATCTGTGGTAGAAAAGCATACAAATGGTTACCAAGGAATTGGTCAGGCAGTTGTTTTTTGGGTTATTTAGCACCAGCTATAAGACATACATTTTCTCTTCCCCAAGGTAAAATACGAAATGTACGTGCTGTTAATAAACCTGTTAATCCCGTAGGTAACGTTGATGCATCCTGGATCTATCAACACGATTTGGCCCACAGTAGCAGCAAGGGGCTATCACACATGGACTTGGGTGATGATGTTATTTCCTGGGCTGGTATTCTTCCAGCTTATGGGACAGTAAAATCCATTTGGGAGCTCAGAAAACTGTCAAAACTGTTAAAAACCCTGAGCAATGCAACTTTTTCTGCACTAGAATTGGTGATGGATGAGTTAACTGCAATGAGGACGGTAGCATTGCAGAATCGTATAACGCTCGATTTCACCCTAGTGGCGAAAGGAGGTACTTGCGAGTGTTGTCTGTTCATTACAGACAATGAATATGACATTAACAGCCATCTGGAGATTCTACAACAAGTTTCTAAACTTACAAAACCAGGACAAAATCCATTAACTGACTTTTTCCAAAATTGGTTTGGAAATTGGGGAACAGTACTTATGAATGTCTTAATTGCTATATGTGTTGGTGCCATTATATTCCTACTGTTGGGTTGTTGCTGCATTCCTTGCATCCGAATGATAATATCAAATGTATTGTCTGCCGATGCAACTAAAGCTTATTATTCTGAATATACAGAACATGAGTCATGTGAAAAACTGTATGAATAAAATGTATTACTGATGATACAAAGTGTTGTTAGGGGGGAAATGTAGTAAGAATCTTTGTGTTCAACATCTTTGTATCATGTATAGTAAGGGTTAAAATGTGAAACTGCATTGCGTGCAAAGAAATAAGCTAAAATAAGTTGTTTTTCTTGTAAAGAATTTGCTGACCAAAGAGGAATGCACAGATGATACCTTGATCCAGGCACAAGCTTATCTTGTGCCTGACCTCTGACCATCTAAGGCTCCAGGATGTGAATTATAGCCTTGAGTGAAATTCCTTGTCTAGTAACCAGCCACTGTGTACGTGCAGGGAAGGGTATAAAAACCCATGTGAAGTGTACAGAATTTAGACTGCTGACATACCATGTACTTTGTAGCATGTCTCCATGCATGTAAAATAAACCTTTTTGCTTATTTTTATCTGCGTGATTCTTCCAGTATATGTTGAGTATTAAAATCTTTTGACATTTCATATATACACACATACACACACACACACACACACACACACACACACACACACACACACACACACACACACACACACACACACACACACATAGACCACTGGGAAAAGTGGTACTTGTGAGCAACAAAGCTGCTTGTTGAGAATCCTAAAAAGTCAGGAAAAAAGAACCATGCCCTGTAGATGAGCTCAGTTGAGACTTCAGAATAATCAAGCAATGATAACTGAGCTTCATCAGATCTAAGTCCAGTTTACATGACAGGCAGTATTTCTGTGCTTTAACACAGCTATCACTATTAACTAATTCAAGCTGGGGTCATAAATGTATGTCATTGGCTGCTCATCCAAGCTACAATAGGATAAGTCTCGTCTTTCATACCTGTTATGTATAATTACTTCTATTGTTTGCTAAAAGGTTTTAGTTAATATGCTGTATTCCTTTCCTATGTGGCTCGTGCCTATTTGATGCAAACATTTTATATAAATCTTGTCCCTGGCTTTGTATAAGTATTAGTACATCATTGTATCTGTGATGTGATAAACAGATGCTATTTGCCATGTTTAGATGGAGCAACAAGTACTAAAAAATATGTGACAACCAGTCAAATTAAAACCCTAAAGTATTATACTGTAGTAATCATAACTGCAGCTAGTCAGGATGTGGATGAACCTGTGAATGGGAACAACCACCTTGTATCCTTTTATGTTAGGAGCATGCCACCCTTTCCATGCCAAGATGAGTTCAACTTTCTGGTGATATATCACTTATAAGTGTGTTCAGAGAGAAAAGCAAGGGCTGTATATGTGTTAGGTCTATGATAAACTGCAGCATTCTATGACAGTGAACCAAACAGGGTTAAATGAGGAAAGAGATTAACTGACTTTTATTTCAGTTTGTTCCCTCTATATGCTGCCAAAACAGACACATTATAAGAGGCTGTCAATAATGTGTGTCATAAGTCCTAGTTGCCATAGTAGTAATGCCTATAAAATGGTAAAATGTAGTTGCCAACATGGGAGTCAGTGAGCCTCCTGTGTCTTGTTACAGCACCTGTTGCAAAAAAAAAAAAAAAAAAAAAAACCTTTGCAAAGATGTCAACAGAGAGAGTGGAAAAATGTGCTATTGTTCCAACTGTAGAGCCCTTGGTAATGTACTGAATGTACTTGATCATTAAGTACAAACAATATTAATCCCTCTATAATTGAAACAAGTAGAGAATAATTCACAGATTGTAATACAGTACAAATAATCATTATGTATAAAGATAGGTCTACTGCCAATAGTGTTACATACTAAAACTGTGCAGATTGTAGTTTGTAAACTAACACAAGCTGAGTCTAAGATTGGAGGGATATCACAAATGTGTGAATCTTTGTTGAAAAGAGACTTAAACTAAATATTTGGAAATAGGGCTAATTAAATAGGAAGTGGTGAATCTAATCGGGGTAAGGCAGCATTGCCTCAAGCCACATAAACTGAGGCTAGGGAGGTTTATTACATAGACTTTGAGATATGATTATGGTAGGGTGACTATGCTGACAGTAAAGGGTATATTTTGCCCTTGAGAAACATCATCATTTTACTGCTTTTATTGAAACTGATGCAAGTAAGGAAAAAGAAGAAAATAATCAACTCAGGAGTCTAAAGCACTTTTGCCTAACTATCAGTAAGTAGAACAGTGCAATGGCATTAAGTGCATTCATATGGTTAACTCCACTAAATAATAAATATGTGCACATGACACACTTGATTATGAGACCAGAAAAAAAATCAACAGATTTAGCAACATTAAACAATGACTATATGTAAACCGGTATTAAAATCTTGTATAACGTAATGCAGGAAAGTTTTAACAGTTTTGCTTTCTAGTAATACTATTCCTGACAAGTGCATTGGGATTTGAAATGAGAGAATTCTGTTTCAGAAGGCAGTGTTACATATAAATATAAATATAAAAGTGCTTCTAAGCCCATAATGTTAACTTAATTTTTCCAGTGTGGTCCTGTAGCCGTCAACCAATGTGAATATAATACTAATTAAAATTACAAGGAAGGAATAAAAAAAATACAGTATCTAACTCTAAGTAAAGACTATTAGGGTCCAGTTTTCTAAGTTCAAGTACAGATTTGATGGAGTAGTTTGCATTCAGTCCTAGATGCCAATAAGCTTTTACGCGAATGTGCCACTCTAGCTCATTGTTTTCAAGTAGAGCTTCTGTCTTGCCTTCAAATGTGCTGTTTGTTACTTTCTGCACTATGTGGAACACAAATTTCTCAAAGTTTCTACAGTGCAGAGCATGTCTGGTTAGTGGATTATTAAGATTTTTTAGCCGGATGTCTGATAAGTGTTTAATAAACTTTACTTTAGGCCACTGATGGTCTTACCTATGTAGAACGCTTTACATATCACGCGGCTCTGTAAATTACAAACTGGCTTTTGCATTCATCTCTCTCTGTGCTCTAATATCTTTTTTTTTCTTAGTTCAGACAATAAAAGCTATTTCTCTTATTCATAAAGTCAGGCAATAAAAGCTGTTTCTCTTATTCATAAAGTCAGAGCATCTGCATCCTGGAGGCATGCAGAGAAAAGTGATAAGAGTTTCACTGTAGCTGGTAAAGCATGTCCTTTTACCCAGCTCCTAATATTTTGCTCTTTATGATAGATGAAAGGGCTCAGGGTCAAGTATCTTATCAATGGAGTGGTTTCCATGGATGATGCTCCAGTTTTCACACATGGTACGCTTTATTTCCAGAGAGTCCTTTGAAAATGTGAGAATCATATTTTATGTTTCTCTTTGTCAGTATCATTCTGTGATTTCACTATATTAATTTGTTCTCTTCATGGTAGATTAAAGAAAGTTTGGTAAATGCAGTACTATGCAGAACTATAAGGCAACCCCCCACTCTGCTGCCATACTATATATAGTTCTATAATACACAGTGCACTGCCCGTGTTATGTGCTTGATTGACATACTCGATGTACCATGTCCTTGTGTATGTCATCATACATGATATATGGCCACACTACACTCTTCAAACATTCATAACAGAGGTTATGCACTGCATCCATTGAAGTACAGATATCTACACACACACACACACACACACACACACACACACACACACACACACACACACACACACACACACACACACACGCATGCACACACACGCATGCATGCATGCGCACACACACACACACACACACACACACACACACACACACACACACACACACACACTTGAAGATATTAGTCACAGCAAATGCAGAAGAGTGCTATGGATGCTCACTGTGTTCCCTGGTCAAATTTTGTTTCTGCTCCTGGGATGCCTGCCTGTTCCTTGGTGAGCTGTTGCAAGATGTGTAAAGCTGAATGAAACATGAATGCAGATACATATATTATTCGACATGTATATGAATGTCCACTCGTACAGGTAGCTGCAGACCAAAAAGTGATATGGGATGGTAGCACTCATACCTTGCCAAGTATACAAAGCACTTCTAGCAATTATCTGTTGGGGTCACTTTATTTATTAAAGAACTGCCCCCCTATTCTAGGTGTTCTTGTGTCAACACTGAGGCATCTGCAACTGGTCTTCAAAATATGTACTCAAGAATGGCTATTGGGAAGTGGGGTTTGTTTAAATAGAATGTCATAATATTGTACAACATTAACATGAAATATACTGTAATTGGTGGTAATGCAAACTGTATTTTAGAGAAAAGAGAGTTAAGCTGGCATATTAAGTTAGATACCACATCACCACTTGTGATTAAAGAAACTTTGAATATCAAATGCTTGTTAAAGTTGAATAAAAGCTATAGACTTTGTATAATTTGAATATTTTTGCACTTCCCAATATTTTATTTAATGAGTTCATTTAATCAGACAGTGTTTTTACCAGATAATGAGTAAATGGGATGAGTTTAATGAACCTATAGAAAGTCTGCATTTTTCTGACTCAATGTTCCTGGGATGTCTGTGATATTAAAGATGAAAGGCCTTATCCTGTATAGTTGGCTGCTATGCAAATATGACTCTGTCATTGTCCATGTTGGAGTGAATGACTTGAGATGTACCTTCCTGGACTACATGAAAAGAGACATGGAAGAGCTCTCAGATCATGTGGCCCAGGCAGGTATGACCCTAGCCTTGAGTAGCATCTTGCCTTCGCCCAGAATGATACCACAGTATAAGGACAAAATGATTGACTTCAACAATTGGCTAAGCTTCTGGTGTCATTCAAAGGGGATCCAGTATCTGTCTGCCTGGGACAACATGATTGACAGACCACGATGCTTTGCCAGAGATGGTCTGCACCTGTCAACCCTGGGATTCAGTTTTCTGGCTATGGCTCTTGCCACTGCTATAGTGCCTTTTTAGCCAAAGTTCAAAGGACAAAACCACCACTGTAACAGGTATAAGCATGCAAAATCTATTCTAGAAGTCTAAATCTCAAAATGCACTCTCTCGAGGCACTCCTAAAAATGGAGAATATCGATATCTGTGCAGTAACTGAGACCTGGTTCAAAGCTCCAGAGAGCACCCCTGCAATACCAGGCTACAACTCTTACCACACTTTTCGGCCACCAAACCAGGACCGAAACACTAAAGGTGGAGGAGTGTCCATATTCACCAAGGATGTTCACACCACCAGGCTAGTTGCCCAACACAATGCATCTAAAATTCTCCAGGTGCAACTAACACTAGGTAAGACTGCAATATAATCTGTAGCTTGTTACAGATCCCCATCATACCCCAAGATTCTCACTACACCTTTCTAAAGATACTGGAAAATATTAAGATACAACCAAATACCCTAATACTGGGTGATTTCAACTACCCTGCCATTAACTGGGAAAACTATTCGTGTACCAACATCTTTGCCCAACAGTTCTTGGAATTCATAAATTCCAATGCCCTGGATCAACTAATCCATAGTCCCACCAGGGGCTCCAGTATCCTAGACCTGGTCATTACCAACATGGGAAATCGATGCTCCACACCTATGGTCACCCCCTCGTTGGTCAGGTCTGACCATAAGCTAATCACCCTTGACATCTACATCCCACCCACATCCCCCAGTAAGGAAACCTCCATAAAAAAACTTCTCCAAAGCCAACTTCATGCTACTCAAGTCAGAAGTGACAAACTTCAGGACACCCATGCAGACGGAAACTGAAAGTTCGACTGCAGAATCCTACACTAAGGCACTGTACAAGCACATCCATTCGTGCATGAATCATGCCATCCCAAATAAAACCTAGACACTCTCCTCCAAAAAAAGGAAGCCAATCTGGTGGTCCCTTGCCATAAACAAACTATACAACAAAAGGAAAAAACTGTTGCAGAAAAGAGGAAAATCCCAGGATGCAAAAAACTCCCTTTCCAGCCTCAGTAAGAAGCTGAGATCCCTCATAAAATCCTCCAAAGCTAGTTATGAAAATAAAATTGCCAAAGATTCCAAAGACAACCACAAGGCATTCTATAACTATGTCAACAATCTAAATGGCAATGCTCAGATCTGCTCTGAGCTACAAAAGAATGGCATTAAATATACTGATCCCAAGGATATTGCCAATATCCTGGCAGATCGATTCAGTGCCAACTTCACCTCCTTCTCACCCCCTAAAGGGCCCTTTTCAATACTGAAAGATTGCCAAATTCTGGTAATAATGGCCACACAGGTAAAAACTGCACTCTCCAAAGCTAAGAATACAGCATCCATGGGACCAGGTGACATCCCAGGCTGTGTACTACATGAACTACAAAATGAACTGGCACCTCACCTAAGTGTCATGTTTAATCATAGCCTCACCTCTGGCTTCGTACCCTCTGAGTGGTGCACAGCTACAGTTATCCCACTCCACAAGGAGGGATCCACCTTGGATCCTGGGAACTACCGCCCCATTAGTCTGACGAGCCTGATCTGCAAGGCCATGGAATGTATTATCATGGAACTTATAAACAAAGACATTGGCAACCTTCAAACACTGGACCCCACCCAGTTTGGGTTTGTGAAGGGCCGATATTGACTTCATTGAATCAGTCTCCAGAGCTGTGGACGAGGGTAAGGTGGTCCACATAGCCTATCTGGACCTCATCAAGGCCTTCGGCACCATCCCCCACTCTGGAATCATAGAACTTACTAAGCTGGGCATTAATCCCTACATCACTCGGTGTGTTGCCAATTGGCTTACTGACAGAACCCACACTTGTAAACGTAGCTGATTCCAAATCCAGCTCCAGACAAGTGACAAGTGGAGTAACTCATGGTTCAGTCTTGGGAACGCTCTTGTTTGGCATCTACTTCGCTGAAGTACAGGCCAACACTAAGGGACTCTAGCTAACAAAGTTCGCAGCTGACTGCAAACTGGGAGCCATTATTGAATCCCCAAATGATGTGGATATTCTACAAAAGGGCCTTACAGAAACAGATGCTTGGCGCCAGAGCCATGGGCTCAAGCTCAATGCCAAGAAATGTATAGTTATCCCCTTTGGGAAAAAAAACATGTACCCGTGAATTACCACATAGGTGGCAGTACACTAAACACCGAATGTGTGATAAGAGTTAGAGACACAGGTGGACAGTGGTCTCACCTTCGATAACTACATCGCCACAACAGTCAGGAAATCCTTCTATGTGACACACCTCATCACTAAGGGCTTTTCATCCAGAAAAAAGGAGGTCATTGTCCAACTTTACTCATCCCTCATTTGACCCATTATAGACTACAACACTCTGTTTGGTATGTAACCCTCAAGACATCTGCAGCAACTGGAAAGGCCATAGAAAAACCTCACTAAAAGAATCACAGGCCTAAAGCAGATGCCGTATGCTGACCATCTAAAAAAACTCCAGCTATATTCTGTTGCATATCGTCTACTCAGAGGCGATTTCTGCTTAACATACAAGGCCATGTCAAACCTAGAGCTGTTGGACATGCTACACTTAAAGAAATTCCAATCCCTCCAGGGATCTAAACCTTGTCATCACAATGAACAAAACATGCAGAAGGGATAGGTTCCTGACTCAGAGACTCCCCAGACTCTGGAATAGACTGCCCATACATGTCAAGTAGAGGACCTCTTTGGCTCTCTTCAAAAGAAACCTTGACAATTGGATAGCAGATAGGAAATTCACCCCGGGGATCACGTCAGTTGCCAGGCTAGACAGGGTCCAGGGAAGTAAATATTGTGGGAAGAAATAGCCAGGGAATTGTTATGGCTAGGCTTGTACAGGCCCTAGGGCCGATAGTCTAGTACCAACCTATGAACCTATGAACCTATGTATGTCTTGTTTTGGATTTTGTTTTTTTTGCATATTTAGTTTGGTAATTGTCATTTTTATTGTCGTTTGAAACATACAGATTTCCCCATTTCCCCATATAGGTGGTTGTCTAACTCCCTATGCTGTCATCTTGATACCAACATAGTACATCAGAATATGCATGATGGCAACTGTCTGTCATGGGGGACTGACACTCTTTCATTTTTGTGTACCTTTGTTAGACAGCACACACTGTCACTTCATAGAGCAATGTTTCATGACATAGCTAGACATGTTTAGGACAAATACTTGTGTATAGATGTCGATCTGTAATTCTTTGTATGCCACAGGTGTGCACACCATTCAGAGGAGTGCAACTGGCATAAACCTATTGCATCATGTATACTTGCAGCAATTCTTGACATTTTTGTTGGTTTAGATCTAATTAAGTATGCATACATATGAGGCACCACAAAAGACTTATTTGCATGCTGTATTCTAGTATGTCAGTTGCTATTGAGTACTGTGTTTATTGACAGAGAAAGATATAGAGTACACAGCTGAACCTTTGGGCTGTATTACATACTGTTATCTTTAACTTGGGACAGCTTAAACTGCACGTGTTAGATGGTAGGCTCTGTGATTGTGCAGAACAGACAATGTAATTATTGTCCTCTATTTGTTATGATTGCTACATATAATGCCACGTTAGTGATGATAATGGTGGTGATGATGATGATGGTGATGCTATATATAATGCCACATTACTTAAGCCACAGTAGCTGTTTCTTTTCCACCATTTATGTTCAACTTGCTATAAAGAGCTATGTGGTTACTGTGCGATATGATGACTGCATTATGTAAGACTGAACTTACTTAATGTCAAATACAAAACAGTAATGTAAAGAAGTTTAAACATACAATATTGTAAACCCTAAACACAAACCTACAAAAGATTGCAAAAGGAAATCAATGTCCTTTCTGTCCTTTAAACCAAAACCCCTAATAACACTAGCCTCTAATTTGTGTGAATTGTGGTAGTGTCATGGGAAGGGTAGTTTTAAGGTAAGGTGCAAGGTTAGAGTTGAGGGCAGGGGCAGGGTTAAGGTTAGGGTTAGCAGGCATTACTAAGCCCCCCCCCACGCACAACCTTAATGATGCCTGCTAACCCTAACCCTGCCCCCAACCCTAATTGTACCTTACTTTAAAAACACTTCCCATAATGCTACCACTACATAAGACAAACTTGGACACACAAACATGCACCAACACACACTATCAGCATCACATCTATCTCCTTACCCAACCTGTACTCTAACCCAAACCCCCTCACACACACTAAAGGTATGCCCTTACCTAACCCTTACCCTAGCACCCAAGCACATGTGCAAACACTCCCACTCCTGCCAAAACCCTGCTTATGTGTTGACAAAATATACCTTTGAGATTTCAAATGTTTAATAATATAAACATTTTGGAATCTCTACCACCCATTGTATTTATCAAATAAACATACATTCAATAAAACCCAGGGAAACCAATATGATGCACATGTGCAGAACAGTTTGTAACCCTTAAATGTGGTTGTCTTTGTTGCAGTGACAGGTAGCAAATGTTGAATTTTACAGCACAAGAGACTGATGTTCTCATCTAACCCATCAGAAATGATGGGGCCTAGTTATCGTAACTTTATATTTATGCACCCTAAGTATAGGGAATGGAATTTTATTGTATTTCCTATAATGTATACTCAGGGTATGCTTTTGTCATCTACTTCTGAAGGAACTCATTTAGCTATAGATAATGATCTAAAGTACTGGTATCAGTTGATATCTGATAATAAAGTTAAAAATCTAGATTTCTTAAAACAAGAATTTGATCTAAGAGAAACTTGCTGGTTAGAGGTTCAGACCTTTAGACAACATCTCATTAATAAAATAGATTTAATGTCTATAACTGTTAAAGAATCTATTCCAACACTGATTGATTACTTGATATTAAATTTACAACATAAAGTTTCTGATAAAGGTAAACTTTCATACATACATAAAGTTATCAGACAAGAAACTTTTTACAGTGTAGATTCATACTGGAATTATTTCACTTCTATTAATGGGGACCCACCAAATCAACAAGATAAACAATATATATTGGAATCTGCTTATAGAACTACGTCTTCCATTGTCTGGAGACTTTATACATGGAAATTTTTACATAGATCTTTTATACACCTTTGATGATGAATAAAATAAATAATAAAGATAATCTATGTAAGAGATGTAATGTAGAAATTAATGCTGACTGGGCTCATATGTTTTATGACTGTATAAAATTGAAAGAATACTGGAAGTCAAGTTAATGAATTTTTGCAGGCTCTTTTTACAGATAATTTCATTATTTCTAAATCTCTTATATTATTCAACACACCTGTACCTCAAAGTGTTAAAAAGGTTAAGCTTCCCTTGTTATGGTCTATTCTAGCAGTGGCTAGGAAAATAATAACTAGAAATTGGATTTCAGATACACCTCCTTCGTTCAATGAATTTAAAAATGTTATGAATATAGTGTGCCATATGGAAATAAACACAATTAGGACTAGAACAAATAGAAAAACATCTTATTTTATTGTATGGGATAATTTACAAAATTTGTTAAAAAAATTTTAATTTCAATAGCATGGTATTTTAGTTTAATTAATTGATCTGATTGTAGTGGATGTCTTTGTAAATACTTTAGTTGTTTTGTTGAATATTATAATAATACCTATTTTTAATTACTTGTATAAAATTGTTATGATATTTCTCTTATATGTTAAAACAATAAACCTGTTTTGAAAAAAAAAAGAAATGATGGGGCCTATTTGATTTGATGTGCAGAAAACCAGGTCAGAAGTCAAAGCAAATTTAAATGCCATGGATGTATATGTGTGAATTGGCGGTGAATGTCATCATAAGGCAAATGACATGAAGGATAGGACTAAGAAAAGAGCCCAGGTGTACATATGGTTCTTTACAGAGGTACACCACTATCATCTGATGAGCTGCTGATACCCAATAAGAAAATGCTGATAATGGTGTTGCCAGTGACTTCCATGTCTGACAGTCTTGAAGGAACTGTTGCTGGTGGCCCACAGGCTGAAGGTCCGCATTTTTTACTTACCGGTATTTCATGGTATTCTGACTTGTATGGTAAGTTACAGATTATGCATCTTTCCCATTTTTGGGCCTGCAATGGAATAGTGGGAATAGCTTTGGACATGTGCCAGACCCCTTCCACAGAACATACTTGTGTCAACTACAGCTTATACAAGTTCACCTCAGTCTAGTTGGGTCATTATAGAATGAGTGATGCTTCACTGATTTTTTATATTGAGAAACATAACTTGAAAACACTGAGAAATTTATATATATATATATATATATATATATATATATATATATATATATATATATATATATATATATATATTAATTTTTCCCAGGGGGAAAGCACCCTATATCTCTGTGTAGATTGCTTGGCCTGTATACCCCTTAACTTATATATACCAACTTTAAGGTCAGACAACTTGGGGAAAAGTGAAAAATAGAATTGCAGTGCATTGGCAAGTTTCATAATAAGTGGTGCCTGGACCATGGTCTGAGTTATGACCTAGTACTTAGTGCCAAGAAATGCAGCATTGAGTCTTTTGGCAAAACTAGGTACCCATACACTTACTGCATAAGTGACATCACTTTGAAAGTTGACTCAGTCATTAGGGCCTGCACACTTTCATTTACAATAAACTATCCTTTGCTCATTATGTATCCACTGTTCTTAGGAAATCCTTTTACTTACGCAGGCTAATCACCAGTGGCATTTCTTGCAAATCAAAAGAAGTAATATTCCCTCTTTGTTCCACCCCTGTCAGTCTCATACCAGTGTATATATATTTTTTTGTTATATACTTATCTAAGCATATGACCCAGCTTGAGAGACAACAGCATTTCCTCACAAAAATATGAAAGGATATTTCTTCCTTGAGCTGCACAGTCCACTTTAAAGCGGTTTCTCTCTGTTCTATTTCCTACAGACTAGGGGTGACTGCTGTCTAATTTATAGAGCCTCTAAGGATCTGGTCTAATACAACCTGCTGCACGTCCTCAAAACTAATGTCACTCAAGACATCTTAACTTCTACCAAAATATAAATAGGATCTCCTGGCAAGATAGAGCTATAGCTTAGAGAATTCCTCTTTATGGAATAGGTTTCCTTTTCCTGTAAAACAAAGGAGTTTCCTTGCCCTTTTTAAGCATAACCCAGATGAACGGCTGGGTCATTGTAAATACACCCAGAGTCTGGGCCCTCTAGCCTTCATTGTAAGGGTTCAAAATTAGGTAAAAAGTACTCAGGTCAATGAGCACCTACAATATGGGATATTGTGGCTAGGCTACTAACAGTCTACTTGATCAGTAGTCTAATATTAACAAACAAACCTATGAACCTAAAAAGTCACAGTAATAACCTAGTAATAACCTATAAACTTAAGAAGTCACACTAAAGCTGCTCAAGCAAGCTACCCTCAGCACAGCATAGGATAACTATTTATGCTTATAGGTACATTTTTTGTGAGGGAATGTGACATATGAGACTGTTATGTTTTGGATGTCTAAGACATTCTGCCATGCCCAGAATAGCAGGCTAATCATATGAGAAAGATCTTTGCACCAGCAGGGATGAGTCTAATAACTTTGCAGCCATCTAAGTTCATGCTGCTACACTTGCTGATATACTGGTAACTCTAGTAGCAGATGTAGATGATGGAACTTCCGTGCATATTGATGATGGAACCTCTGTGCATGGAACCAGTGCTAAAGTAGAAGATGCATCATTTGGTTTGCATACATGCCATGCAGAAGGAAGACATATTCTGGACATTCTGAATCCATAGTGCCATTACCAATGGACAGTCAAAGCTCAGACATGGAGAAAACTTGTTACTGTAGCTCAGGTTGGGAGCACTTCAGGTGATCTTAGCTCATGTCCTCGTAACATTAATTCTGGGTCCAGCCTTGACAAGAAGTAAGTGAATGACAATCCAGCCAAGTCCAAGATCTGAAATGTAACCCTTGCAATAGATCCAGCACCACTGAGCTACACATGCTGCTGCCAGTATTGTTGCAGGAAGTGACACCTTAGTTCAGCATGCTGACTTGTTACAATCCAGCATATAGTCATAAGTTCTGATGATCAGAGCAGCTTGGAGTGCACTATGGCATGTCTTGTATATGTTTACCATATGTAGCCACATTGCCTACATAATGATGATCTTGGTAAAGATTATACCATTGTCTTGTAGCAGCTGAGATGCACAACTGTGACATAAACAGGTTTTGCTGCACACTCCAGACATTCAATCATCTGTTCTGTGAGCTGTTGCAGATGTAGTTTATTATGCTACAATACACCAACCCTCTGTTTTACACCTGACAGAGATCATTCATTTTGCAGTCATTATAGTTTAAGATGTGGTTTCATGCCATTAACAGGGGAATCTTTACCTCCACCCATGTACACAGGAGACAACACTTTGTGGGAAGCATAACACAGGACATCATTGTGTGCAACTATATTTACTCATACATCATGTGGTCACCAGGAGAGGGTAGAGTTTCTTCACCACTAAGTGGTCCCTCAAAAAGCTGACCACCTGTGACAAGATGCACATCAGGCCAACAGCGTAGTACTTCAGGTGTTACCTAGAACTGTACTGGCTCTGAGAATGTGACTGGGGGAGAAAACAGGACCACAATGGTAAATGCTGTGTACATTGTATTTGCCTGGCATATCTGATCCCCAGCAAAATATTTCACTGTATTATATTGCTTAAAGTTACATTGCTTATTATATTTAATAGCACATATTTTTTCATAGATATTAAGTCTTATATTAGCTGGAGATCTGAATAATTAGGGCATTGTGCATCTGCTGGGCACTCATTGCTGTGGCCTACTTTTCTTCTTGTAATGTTGGGTTTAGAATTTTATCATCCTCTCTGTCCATAGGTGGAATGTACTCAGGTTGTGCAGCTAGGCTGCCACATGTTAGGTTATGGAGGATACAGCATGCTATGAATGTCTGGCAGGGGTCTATATTAGATGATCAAACTTTTAAAAGTTCGAACATCATATGTTCGACACCATATGATCGAACTTTTAAAAGTTCTAAGAATCTAATAAAAAAAAATAACAGAAAAAACCTACCTGAATGTTGTAAGCAGGGGGGCAAGCCCCCCTGCACCCCCACACCACCCGCTCTTTAAATATACCAACTCCAAGATTGCACTACAGTGCAGGAAAGAGAAATCTTCCCATTCTGCACTGTACGGAGATCTCTGTTGAAATGTTCAAACTTTTAAAAGTTCGATCATATGGTGTTGACCATATGATGTTTCAACTTTTAAAAGTTCGATAAAGTGATATAGACCCATCTGGCAGGCCTTCAGTGGTGAGTGCAATAGGATGCAACTGGATACATCAAAGTAATAGAAGCTCATATTAAGATAGGCAAACACATGACATTTGATGCATCTGCACCTGCAGTGACACAGGTATATATCTATGGTGAAAAATGTAGAAGACTTTATGTGGGTTAACAGCCATGGATGCAAGTGGTACCCAGTATTACCTTCATAGTTTGAGATGATATCTAACATTACCTAGGACCAACTGTGGTGATGTATTCTGTTTCAAAGGCTCTGTATTGGTTCTGAAGCTGCCGATATTTGCATCATGGTTGCTCCCTGCATTGCACGATGAGACATTGATGATATGACCTGAATGGAATGACATCTAAAATTTAACTGAATCATATTGTAGTTATTTTATTTTATCAGAGTACAGCACAGATCACAATGGCCTGCTGCAAGCTCAGACTAGGTTGTATGAATAGTAACAGAAAATTGTACATCAACATGGAGTTAACATACAGAATACCTGAGTATAGGAAACTATGCATATACATTGAGGGCAACATATATAATACACAGATAGAGGAAACTGTATCTGGAAGATGGCTGAAAATGCAGTACATCATTAGAGGCAGGTTTCCAGATTGTACATGGGTCCCATCCATTCTGCCTAGTGTAGTCGACAGATGGCATATAGCATGGAAGACATGCATATGCTTGTGTCTGAGGCAGCGTTATATATTTCTACACATGGCAAAACATACAATCAATTATTTGCTAAAGGATTTAGATGATATACCTATGAGGTGCCTACTGTATCCTCTGCAGGCCTCTGAAATATTCCACTGGCCAGAATTGCCACTGCCATGATGACCTTTGCCTGCAACTGCACTAGCTGCTTTCTGGTACCAAATACTAGCATACCTTTGCACAGCTGGAAAAGAATTCCAGCAGCTGGCCATTGATGCAGCAGTGATTAGCCTGCTCCTGCCTTTTAAGGGCACTGTATAGTAAGCATATCCAAGTGTCCCATCTGACTGCACAGCCTGCTGCTCTTTAGCCCTTCCTGTTGTGGAACTATTTGCCATTACCATTTTACCTATAATAAATGGACTGCAATTCATCTTTTTCAATTTGTATGCTCTTAAGCACGCAGTTAAAAGTCCACAGATATTTATGGATTATATGGTATGAATGCTGTAGCATACATCCATACCTCTCAACCATTTGATGGAGTGCTGAAATTTCAGTCTCCAAAACTGTGTCTGCTCCACTGTTAAGCTTTAACTGCAGATAGCTCCAATTTCTTACATTGTATTTACTCAGTTCTAGAACCAATTAGAAACCAGCTTCCAAGATTTCATCACAGCCAAGCAGAACAATGACAGGTGCTGCTAGATAGTTTGTACCACTGGGGTGATTTCTGAAAAGGTACTGCAGGACCAGCTTCCTAGATCTCATCACAGCCAAGCAGAACAATGACAGGTGCTGCTAGACAGTTTGTGCCACTGGGGTGATTTCAGAAAAGGTACTGCAGGACCAGCTTCCTAGATCTCATCACAGCAAAGGGGAACAATGACAGGTGCTGCTAGATAGTTTGTGCCACTGGGGTGATTTCAGAAAAGGTACTGGAGGACCATAAGAAAGAGCTACATTGAAAAAGTTGTTTTTTTCTCAGTGGCAAACCCTGCACAATCTATCCATCCCCTTTTCTCCTTTTTTGCACATGGGATCAAGCTGTCACTTCAGCAGTGACACTCATCCAGAGTGGGCTAAAATATCTGTGTGCCACTGATTGCTGCTGTTGTAGGATGAGGAATACTACAGGTACAAGCTGAAATAAGAAGGGATTGCTGCCTGGTGTTTTCTACAGCTGATTGCCAATGCAGAAATATCCATGCCCGCAACTGCCCGTGTTATTGTTGCGTATGTGCTGTGTACTATAGCTAGTGTTTCTTTTTCTTTTTCTTGATAAGTTACCAGGATAAGTGGGGGGGGGGCTGAGAGGCAAGTAATACCAGTGACAAATTTACTGCACCTGAAAACAGATTGCTAATTTACTTTGCATGACCACTAACTACCTTGATTATAGCAAGCTCAGATGCTCATAAGCCTAGTACTTATTATACAGCAGGAACGTCTTATTGTAACATTTGCTAATGTCTGTTATGTACTTCGCAGATAAAGATTCTAGTTGTCTACTGATGTAGTATGTTCTTCATCTGTAAATATGTTTGTAATTAATTGCTATGTAATCCAATGTAACTACTGTCTGTTTATTTTAACTGTTGAGCTTTTCTCCCCGGGCCTCTGCTGAAAATGGACCTACGTCCTGTCGGACACTCCCAGTCAACAAATGTAAATAAATAAATAAAATAAAATAAATAAATAAAATGATATGGATATAAAACTGCATCCATGATAACTGAGTTCAAGTTTTCTGTAGGCAGAGTTTTATTCTGGTGAGTGTTCATTGTAACAGTAACAAACCTGAGTACTGTTTTCATTTACTGACAAATAAAAGCTACAATTCCTAGTAAAATAAAATGAAACAATATAAAACCAGCAAAGCTACTGCATGACACATCTCCTTAAAAATCAAATCAAAACACAAAAGTGTATGGAAAAGTTTATTTACTTTTCATAAAGTCCTGGTTCAGTTCTTGTGAAGGATACCCATTTCATTTCACTTCTTCAGTACTCATTGTGTGCTTTGTAAGTGACTGTTTAATTTCTTTTCGCATTCAGCACTTGTAATGAGGACTTTTTATGGAAAAGCCTACATTTGTTTGATTTCTGAGCTGTTTCCTCTGTGTTTCACTCTGAAGAGAAATGTATTCAGAGGGATGAAAAGAGCATAAAACCAGAATGATGAGCAGGAGGTGGTTATATAACACCAGGGAGTCAGAGTTAATTCATTAAACCTTCTGTGCAGGAATGAAGAACAACTAATAATAATGATAGTGCAGACTGGAATTACTGCTATAGAACTCTCTCTCCCATTCTTTTTAAAGTTGGCACATGTTTCAGGGAAGAATAATTTCTGCAGCAAGCTTTAGTGTTGCAGGTGAGCGCAGAACCGATTGTTGCTGGCCATGTCACTAACAGCATATTATGATGATGATGTGATTGTAATGATGCAAATTTCTCTAATTCTTATGCCTCTTGTAAAACGTTAGTTATTTGAATTAATTTACGAGTTAATTGGTACTTAAACTATTTTCAACTATGACCTTTGCCACAAGAGCATGGATAAATGTTGCATAAATGACTGGAAGGGTGGTCACTGGGCTATTTTGTATCACACAGAAGTCTGCTTGTGTAACTTAAATATGCCACAATACAGCAAGGATGTATTTCCAATGCAGTTATGTAGTCCATTTGTTAGAACTACAAGGTCCTGATTTTATAGGGTGCCCTCTCCACCTTGCACAGGAAGGCTGTATCAGCAGTCATATCATTTGAGAAAGATTCTTGATGTATTCCAAAAGAACACTTGGGTTATAGCCATTCAGTGTACTTTTGGTTTATTTGATAGAAGATGATTTATGGTTTCAGTAAGACAGGGGGATGTTATTTTTATATTACAGTGCTATTCAGATTGTACTTGATACTCTGTTTGCTGACATCTTTTCAGCACCTGCACTAGTTTGGTGAGTGCCAATGATGCATTTCATGTAACAGAATATGCATTTTCTGGTATTATGAGAAGTAATGTATACCTAGAGTTATCTTCCTTCATGACACTGCCGAGATTTCAACTACGTTTCTTATTTAATCAGTACAGGGTTATACTGCATGATGTAGGACAGGAGAAGAAATAATGAAATACAGAGTGAAATGCATGCATTGTTTATATATATATATATATATATATATATATATATATATATATATATATACACACACACACACTCAGATGTGGTTGGCCAAACATTTACAAGTTTTGTCTCTCTAAAAGAGACATAGGTGCCAGCCAAGGGGTATATGTACAGTTCCCATCCACCTATACAAGTTTCATTTGAATAAGTGCAATGATGAACTCTGCTTCATGTGGATGGGAAGTCTGTTGCAGGGAGTAGGAGCCTCTCAGATACATACTTTTCCCTCCAGTATATCCTGTTTATGTTGCAGATCTCAGATTGGGTGCTCTTGATGTTATTTGTTTAATGAATGTATAACAGCTCCATTAGGGCTGGATTGGAGGATGCTTTGTAAGCCAAGCATAGGTCTATTCCTGTGTTTTCCAGTACACTTTGAATTCAATGTGTTCATGTGTGGTGGAATTACATTCCTCTGCTTTCCTTGTACTGCACAGCTTCTTTTTGGGTTATCTGCTGTTACATCGTGCAGTTATACTTCCTGTGTTGATTTTTTGACTTCCTAATTTTTGCCATTAATTTATTCTTTTTGTTATACAACCTATTGATATTATGATTCTATGACGGTGGCTTGTTTTGTGAGTTGATATATGCTTAATCCGGATGGGGACCCTATATGATTATATATGGTTTCTGTGAGGAATTCTGAATATGTAATGGAGTTCTCAATATCCCTGGATTTACCTTTAAGCTAAAGGAGACAGCCTTATATTCTGACCTGGATAGTGAGGACATTACATTATGGAAGGTGCAATGTTCTGCCATGTTTGTCAGGACCAGGTCAAGGATATTTACACCCCTAGTGTCATACAGATTAATTGATCCAAGATATTTGCATTGACAAAGTCCAGGAATCTCTGGGCCTGCATGTTAAGGGGTTGTGTACAACCCCCAATTTATACTGCTGTAGTTAAATTTTCCTATAATTATGGTGTTAGGTTGAATGAGGAGTGTTTCCAGTACATTTAAGTGTGTATTACAGTTTTCCTGGGTCATAGAGAGAGACCTAGCTTGCAAAGAAAAGGCATGAATTCTCAGGTGGGTAAAAAACTTTCCTACATTGTGAAGGACACCAACAAGGAAAAGAAAAAGCAGGCACTGCTGAAAACTCCTGATGTCCACCACGGCAATGAAACTTAATAATAAAACCAAAACTTTAATAAAAAGAGTATAACATAAAACAAGCAGTCCTCAATCTTCTGATAAGTGCTTTCGGCAAAAAAGCCTTCTTCAGATCGTGTAAAAAGGACTGTTCAACTTTTGTATTTAAAAGACATCACAGCCATTCATCATTTAGTTCTAGGACACACCCTTGTAGTAAACCAAACAGATGCCAGCTAGCAGAGAGGTATAATTTCTTTCATTGTAATTAAAAGGGCAATGCATCTCTGTACTATAAGATTATATGTGGGAAAACTAATAGCTATAGATGTAAATACATTATATGAATGAAGCGGCATTCAAATAAACTTGCTAATGATATCCATTGTCACTAGTAACAAATCTTCATATTTCTTAAGACCCTTGGTAACTAAGAAGAGTTTTTCCAGAAAGTCTCCTGGGTCCTTCAATACAGTTCCTGCCATTGACAGGGCCTTCTTTAATTCATTTTCCATGTACATGGAAAAAGGTTCAGTTACCCACCCCCTTCCAGAAACTATGGGACGTAGCGGTGGGTCAACTGGATCCTTGTGAATTTTGGGGAGTCCGCTGATGTATGGAAACATAGGTTTAGGACAATCAAAGAACTCATATAGTTCTTGTGAGATGTTTGTCTCTATCAATAGATCATATAAGTAGCTACGAAAACTATCTACCTTAGTTGCAGCTTCACTGTGACTTAATCTCTTGTAGGTTCTTTCATCATCCAACATAGAGAGCAATAGCACAGAGTTAAGGGAAACATCCTGGATAATTAACTTAAGAGCAAATAGATCACCAGGCTTGAATACTATTGTGCCATTAAAACCTACACTTAGGAATAGAAGGAATATGATTAGCAAGATTATTTGAATATCGCTTCATTCATATAATGTATTTACATCTATAGCTATTAGTTTTCCCACATATAATCTTATAGTACAGAGATGCATTGCCCTTTTAATTACAATGAAGGAAATTATGCATCTCTGCTAGCTGGCCTCTGTTTGGTTTACTACAAGGGTGTGTCCTAGAACTAAATGATGAATGGCTGTGATGTCTTTTAAATACAAAAGTTGAACAGTCCTTTTTTACACGATCTGAAGAAGACTTATTTGCCAAAAGCACTTATCGGAAGATCGAGGACTGCTTGTTTTATGTTATACTCTTTTTATTAAAGTTTTGGTTTTATTATTAAGTTTCATTGCCGTGGTGGACATCAGGAGTTTTCAACAGTGGATTCTCAGGTGGGTCATACTGAGGGAACAGCCTTGATGTGTGTTTGTTTTTAATGTACATAGAGACACCTCCACCTTTTGTCCCTTCCTGTGCAATAGTTGGTATAAATGTGTAGGAGGCATTGTAGTCCTGCACTGCCAAGGTGCACTCCATGGCTTTAACCATGTCTCAGTAACTGCACAAATGCCTACATTCTCCAGGGTGAGGAGATCTTGCATGGATGTGGAGTTTCTTGTTTAGACTACTCACAGTGAGTAGCAACACGTTCAGTTTAGCCATGTTGGTAGGTTTATCAAGGTAACAATACCTAAAATAGGCAGTATGAGGTGGATAAGGTTTTAGTCAATATTCAAAATCCTAGAGGGGACAGGTGCAGACCATCCCTGGCAAACAACATGGTCTGCTGACCATATCCTGCCAGACTGACAAATAGTGTACCCCCCTTTGAATGCCACCATATTCTAAGCTAATTGCTGAAGTCAATTATTTTCTGTTCATATTCTGGCATCATCCTTGGAGAAGGTATAATGCTACATAATGCTAGGCTCATACAGGCTGCCATGTCTCCTTTCATGTAGTCCAGGGAGGTGCATCTCAATTCATGTATGCCAACATGAAGTATGCCTGAGACATACTGATACTTGTGGTTCAATGACCTAAGTATGTGCATGATCTTATGGATCCTGGCCCCTGACAGACAACTGAATGTGACTTTCTCCTTACTTAGAT
This sequence comes from Protopterus annectens, assembly GCF_019279795.1. Lineage (NCBI taxonomy): Eukaryota > Metazoa > Chordata > Ceratodontiformes > Protopteridae > Protopterus > Protopterus annectens. The sequence goes on from NC_056751.1 coordinate 156,869,997, forward strand.
TGGTGAGCAGGACATTTCTGTGTCTCACAATGGAGTCTCTTATAACCAAAACAATGGGTTGTGTGCTGGCGGCACAGTGGGGGGGGGGGGGGGGTTACAGTGGCTCAGTGGATAGTGTTGTTGCCTCATAGCAAGAGGTGTCTTGGTTCAATCCTTAGCTGGGGTAGCTCCTGTGCTGAGACTGCATTTCCTTCCTGTGTTTGCGTGGGTTCAGATGCTCTGATTTCCTCCCACATTCCAAAGACATGCATTTGGTGGATTGGACACTCTAAATTGGCCATAGGTGTGAGTATGCATGTGAGTGTGGGGTGTGGAAGAATTACTGTGGCAGGGCTTGCCATCTGGCTGTGTAAACCTTGGCTCTAGATGATTGTCACCTTTGAAGTGACACCCTGACCCCATGTGGAAAAATGGGAAAGGGGTTGTGGATGGATGGATGGATGGATGGATGGATGGATGGATGGATGGATGGATGGATGGATGGTGGTATGCCTTATAGGGCTTAGAAGCTGAGACACTATGGGATGTGGCCATATGCGACATGCTGGGTATTGATTTTCTGGAATATTCTTGAGGTTGCCAAGGATACGTTTTGTTTGTGCAATATCTGGGAAGTCTTGATGGTTTAGGGAGATTACATCTAAGAACCTCAGCATATGTGGGTCTGTGTGCCTGGTCCATACTATAACATGAGGTGTGTCTGTTGTGTGTGCTATTTGTTATTATAAGTGCTTGAATGTGACAGCCTTACCTGACACACCTCTCAACTTGCAGGCATTCAAAATAGGGACAAAGGCCCTTGACAAATAAGAACACCCACCTTAAAATCTGGACATCTAATTAGCATAATATTTTAATACCAAATAGTATATAAATCTTCCCACTTAATGTGGGATACTACTCAGAAACTCATGTTAAAAAAATAACAAGGAAACATTTAATCACATTATCAAAGAGACAATTAAACTTTGCAGACTTGTTGAACTGTATTGCAAAATTCTAAAACACAAAGTCTGACAAAAGAAGATGTAAGATGTGTGTCCTCTTTCTCTAAGCTATTGTTGCCAATAGTATGTTGGTCATGTAGTGTAGTTTTCTGTGTGCTGGACAGCTTCAAAAATCATGTGTGATGAGGGGGATTCAGAAGTTTGTATGAAGGGGTACATCAAGCCTGAAAATAGGGGCATACCTCCAAAAATAGGAACATCCTGTGCAGAGGTAAATCAAAGACAATAAGAACATTCCTCCAAAATAAGGACAGTTGAGAGGTCTGCTTTTATCAATACCATTATTCCTCCCAGCAGTATCCTGCCATCCATATTCTTACCCTTATAAACAAGGTTTATTTATTCTACAATAAATTTTGTCTATGATCTTAAGCCAAATGCTCTAACTACTATAACCTGTACTTTAAGGGATAACTTCTTTCGTATATAACAGCTAACTTTTCTATTCTGTTTATTTTAGCTGGCATTACCTACATTAACTTGTCTGAATTTATTCTGATTACATTACATTCATCTAATTCCAATTTGCTAGAACCTTTGATTACAAACTGGTAATTCAGCAAATGTAGTTTTTACATTCAGGTTGCATGGCATCAGTGGAACAGAGAGACTAGTATTTTCTCCAAGGATATGGAGCCTCAGAGGTAAAGTATTAAATTTCAGGGTGTTGGGGGGGGGGGGGGGCTTTCACCTACAAAAAAAAATAAGTATTGTTTTTGGCAGTGTATAGGCTTAAAACTGCAAAAAAAGAAAGAATCTTTTGAATTTTGACACTTTCAATAATTTGTCATCAATGAAGCCTCATTCTGAAACTGTATATTCTGATAGTCATATCAGTAATATATGACTATTTTAACTCATTTTGATAAAGATATTTGCCTATTTATTGTACTTGTCTTCCTTACTATCCTGGCAAACATAAATGTATATACATTTTCTCCATTGCTTTGTAATGTTTACATCAGTTACTGAAATTGCTATGTATGTATGTATTCAGCATACTGAATGTATCTGTGTAGTTTGCTTTATCTTCCTATGAATAAACATAATCTCACAGGTTGAACCTTCCCAGAAACCACATGAATTATTTTCTTCTCAGCAAGAATCTTTCATCTTTCCCTAATTAATAGTTTATACAGTTGCAACGCCTTAAAAGTTTCATTTTTTTCCAGCTATCAAATATTTGCCTTCAGTTTCCTTTTGGGAAAACTACATGATGTGTTTTCATCTTAGTAGTGTAACCCATGGTGGTGGTGCTGCAGTAGCGTTGTCGCCTCACAGTAAGACGCTGTTCGATTCTCAGTTAGAGCGTCTTCTGTGTGGAGACATGCGTGAATGGGCATACCTTTGTTGAAGGTTGTGCATCAGGGCTGGTAACTCAGCACGTAAAAATCAACTACCAATCATTAGCGGACTGGAGTTTTGCTGTGGCGACCCCTAACCGGGAAAAGCCGAAAGACACAACAAGTGTAGTCTGTTTACTGGCAACTCTTGTAATTTCCATTTTCTCCAAAAACAGGAAAATCCCTTTCACTTTCTTTTGTTAATACTCCAGAGTGCTAGGGTATGAGCCCCAGTCATAGCAGAAAATAATATATTTTTTCTACAAGAAAAATATGTTATGTTCCTATCAATTAGGAAGAAAGGCAGACAAATACAGATCTGAAAAGGAGGGAGAGTACACTCATAGCAGTCTCTCCATAATCTGACTGCTAAAGAGTCACATCAAACACTAACTTCCTTGTTTTACTAAACAGTTTTATGCTTTTTTCTAGTCTTTGTGTTAACTGAGGATTATGTACTCAAAATTATACCTATGGATGTAAGGCAATAAAATAAAGATAAAAAAACAAAAGAACTGTAACGTGTAAAGTAGGTAGCAGCTGGCTGTATTACACTATTTCCATCACTAAATGTGTTGAATGCAAAACATTTTCAGTCTCCAGCCAGCTTCTGTCATCACTTTTTTGTACTTAGGAAATACGCTCCTGTCTGCTTAACATTTGTTTTTGTCCGTTATTCATCGGATCTTTTACTCACAAGTGCTTGCCCTCTCTTCACATCTCTCTTTTTCTACCCTCTGCCCATCTCTCTTATTACACTGCTGGATTTTTTACCTCAGCCCTACTTCTAAGAACTTGTTGACTGCTTGTAAGTCTTAATGCAGATTTGTTTTTATGTACTCTTCTCTGACTCAGGCATTTGTTTCTTTTGAAACACTTTTGTTTGCTAGTAAAAAGACCTTCCTCTCTCCTTGCTTGTTTTAACTTTGGCAGGCAGAATGGATGTGAAAACAAGATATTCCAAAAACAGCATACAGCTTTTGTCCACTGAATGGTACTTGGCAATGTAGTATGAATAGCTGTGCAGACAGTTTCTGCCCTGAACAACTTGACTTGAGTACTAACTGGATACCACAGAGATAGCTAATATTTAATTAGGGTTTGCATTGAACAGAAATAAAAATGAATCCTGAATAACATGGCCCAGAATAAAGAATGGTGAAAAAAATCATTGACACCTCAGAACTCTGAAAGTCAAACAATAATAGTATCAGAGCACAAAACGCTGGCAACAGCTAAACATCAGAGCTGCTCATGACACTGCTATGTCTTTTTTGCCAGGAAAACATCTTGCACATTTGACTCCCTCCATGAGGTCGTGCAGCTCACAGTTTGACATTTCATGCAGTGAAGTATGTGTCTGTGATGATAATAATAACATATAGATAGGTCTGGACAGCATAAACATCATTCTTTCTTGTGTCAGTTTCTTGCAGCTGGTATAAACATGTTTTAAATCAGCACACAGAACATGATTATTTTATGTAGTAGTGTTTAAACCTTTTTGTAAAAATTTATCCCTGCAAGGATTTAGACAATAGCCATTAAAATGTGCATGAGAAATATTACAAATGTTGTTTTGATTGGCTTGGTAACACATTGGTCAGAATTCCAAAATACTACTGACTTAGGTTTATGAGATCATGCAGGACTTTGGGATAACTGATTGTTCTATATAATGACAACACATTCAAGTGTTGCCCTCTTTTGCTGGTATGGCTCCTAGAAGTTACCAGTATTTGGTAAATCTCTCTGGAAGGCTCAAAATCACTCATGACATCAGTGCTATGTCCATGAGATTGTGTTGTTCTACATCAGTTCCTATTTTGTTTCATTGACACATTTATTGAGGACTATACTGGTTCCATGACTAGTATTTTATCTAACATTTTATGTATAGTAAGCCCAAGGACACTCATCATTGCTTTTAGGGAGGTATTCCTTCCCTTTACCGCCACAGTTGTGTGATGAAGAGGTTAGTGTATTTAAAGTTACATTGGTGTGACCTTGCTGCACAAACGCTTTTATGTTGTGTTTTGTTTGAAGCTGACTTTTGTACTATCAGCTTCATTTCTGATGATGTGCAGTTTGATACTGTCACTCTCTTGACATGTAGCCCTACATCAATGCATTCTTCCCACCTAAGAGAGTAACATTTGTCTACTGTCATAGTGAGTCTTTCCTCAGTGCCCTACTCACAGGTAAGCATGCAGTTCTTATCTGTACCTACAATGATTACTGATCATAAGCTTCATGCAGTCATGAATTGAAGAAATGTTTAGGCCAGGATCTCAAATGAGTACATATGTCATGACATAATAACATTCCAGTAATGAAAAGTGATAGAATGCATCTTACTTATAATACACATAAAACACAAAAACAGGAGCACAGACCCACATACACACAAACACATAAATGCAGACAGATAGATATTTTGAAAATATGAAGGCTAGATTTAAGGAATAAATCAGTTTACTAAAGAAACATGAAACTTAGATTGTGACAATGAAAATTATCATTTGAATTGGTTGGTTGCTGATTCTACTGATTACGGATAAAAGCTTTCTTAATAGCTCTTTTTATCCAGCCACTCTGGGGGAATTACCTTATATCTTCCTATAGCTTTTTTGTGAAATTTCCCTCATATTTATAACCAGTTCCACTGGCCTTTTGTTTGCCCATCCAACTTCCATGACTCCCATTCATTCTTTATTTACAGCCTGCATAACCTAATATGGTAATTCATTGAACGGGCCCTCCTTAAACAGACAAAATGCATCTCATTCTGTGCTGGGCATCGGGGCAAATGTTCAGTAAATGGAATCAGCAGCCATTATACAAAATGTACTGATTTATTTTCCATGTTTATGGTGACAGGTAACAGGAACATGATAAGCAAAACTCAAACACAAGAGAGCATACACATCTCAAAAGCGTTCAGACACACCATGAAGTTAGTGTTGCTCCTTTTTTCAGAAGTTTGTTGCAGACAAATCATCCATGTGCCTGAGGAACCACCTTAGTGCATCATACCTCATTTGACTCTTGAAAAGGAAGAATGCAGGCTGCTTGTCTTTGACTGCCCACATGAACCCCATTCCATTTATGACAGTAGGGAATCACCTCTTCTACGCACTCCAGAAGTCTGTCACAGTCTTTGAATCCTTTGTCTCTTTGTGTGTGTTGATCCAGTATTTCACCACTATATCAGTAACAATAGACTTCCTCATATTTTCTACAACCCCTCTCCTTCAGTCTTATGTTTATTCTTTCTGTTCTGTTTTTTCTTTTCTTTTCATTCTCCATTAGAGGGTCGCCGCTGCTGTCTGCTCGCTAGTCCCTGTACCCAAAGTTGAATTTTGTGCCTACTCCTGATAGAGCCTTAGCCTACCTGGTGTCAGGACCCTACTCCATACGCCTGTGGCCACTACTTCCAGCGTATTGAACCCACTAACAAGGGAAACAGATACCCAAAGTTGAATTTTGTGCCTACTCCTGATAGAGCCTCAGCCTACCTGGTGTCAGGACCCTACTCCACACGCCTGTGGCCACTACTTCCAGCGTATTGAACCCACTAACAAGGGAAACAGACACCCAAAGTTGAATTTTGTGCCTACTCCTGATAGAGCCTCAGCCTACCTGGTGTCAGGACCCTACTCCACACGCCTGTGGCCACTACTTCCAGCGTATTGAACTCACTAACAAGGGAAACAGATACCCAAAGTTGAATTTTGTGCCTACTCCTGATAGATCCTCAGCCTACCTGGTGTCAGGACCCTACTCCACACGCCTGTGGCCACTACTTCCAGTGTATTGAACCCACTAACAAGGGAAACAGAGTATGTTATGGACTAGATTACCTTGTTAAAATAGACTACATCCACCACCACTTTCTGGGTTACTAAGTCCACTGGGAATCTGTGCAGACAGCAGCCTAACCCCTGTCCCTGTACCCTCCGAACAGCCTATACACCTCTTCCTCATTCCTGCTCCCCCTCACTAGAAAAGCTTCTCATCACCAGTTCCTATACTTAGCTGCTCCCTTTCTAACTCTTTCTTTTTCCCTATCCTGCCCACTAGGGGGCGCCTTACCCCTATCTATCTCTCTCCCTCTCCCTAAGCTATTGAGCTAACTTGAAAACCTCTTCTACCATACTTCTTATTTGCTCTAACTCCAGCTTACCTGGTACCTTTCAGTGCTTACCCCTCAGGAAGCCTTTCTTCTTCTTTCTCCTGTATCAGCTAACCTTCTCCACTCACACCTTATCTGCTCTTACCTTAGATACCTGAACTTCTGATTGTTTTCCCTGCTAACTTCTCTGTCTTGTCTCAAACTGCTGGACACCTGTCTTCCCACTGTTAGGCATATATCATTGTCCCTTGTTGTCTACATCCCTTCTCTACTAGCTGTACGTCATTTTCTTCTTTTCCCGCTCCTCTCATTATGCTTTCCCTGCTGTTCCCTTAACCTGCTGTCCTCAACGACGTATCTAACGCTGGCTCCGCCCAGCTTACCTATATTATAATTCTTCCCTTCCCATTAGTTGCACTGTCTCGTGGGAGTTTACTTATACCCCTTGACCTGTGTGGCGCCCTTTTTCTTTTCTTTTCATTCTCCATTAGAGGGTCGCCGCTGCTGTCTGCTCGCTAGTCCCTGGTACGTGCTACTGTGGTTTGTCTACACTTGATTACAAATGTTTTTACTGCTTATCTTAATTGTGAAAGTTCACAAGGCGGAGAATTGTACCTTAGTGTCCAAGTAATGGATGATTGCTGTCCCTGGTGCATACCACAACCTATATTGCATTATTTTGATACTAGCGACTAAGGGTTAGTCTGTTTATGACTGCTTGTTCAGATTAAATTGATAGCCTGACCTAGCAACTAAGGCTGTTACTGTGTTTATCACCTATTATAGCTGTATAGTAGGAATACTAGTTACACTGTTATAGCGACTAAGGTTTGACTGCAATTTCGCAACTGTTTACAGCTGCATGATTTAAACTGTATTTATATCAACTGTTTATAGCTGCTTATCTGCTTTGTGGGGTTTTCATAGCGACTAAGGTTTGACTGCAATTTCGGAACTGTTTACAGCTGCATGATTTAAATTGTATTTATATCAAGTGTTTACAGCTGCTTATCTGCTTTGTGGGGTTTTCTTTTTGTGTTTGCACTGTTGTGTCCTCACTGTTGTCTCCCTACTCCTCCACGCATTCACATCAGCCTACTAATTTGCTTTAACGTAGCGACTAGGGTTACACTATTATTAATGTGTCGTTGAACACTTTTTACACTCCATTCTGTGTTGCGACAAAGCTCTACCTGAGCGACCCTTATTCTAGCCTTCCTAGACCCTCTTTACATAGTTATCACTACCCCAGCTCTCCGAACTACGGACTAGTTCTCTGTAGTGGCAATTACGTGTTTGTCTAAGTTAACACTGATTTAGAACTTCTGCACTACTTACTTATTGTGCAACAAGAACATATGCCTCGAATATCTTGAGGCCACAACGGTTTCTGCCTACAGGTTGCTTACTGCGCCACTCACATGGCACAGGACTGGATCCTCGGTCCAACATAGACGGTACCTGAGGCATGCAAGTTGCCTAGCCCTTCCTGTACAAGCATTAAGTCACTAATGAGGCCGTATTCATGCTACACTCCACCAACGTGGAACACGGCACTAGTATAACACTGAGATAACATCCTTATTTTCCCAGCGTTGTTTCTTCCGTAACTACTGTGTAGATGGAGACTTTCTCTTTTTTTAAGGCAATATTTTGACCTTCTTGTCCAAGCTCATACAAGCACAGTTAAAGCACCCCAGCACAGTATCTGTTTTTATTCCTTTTGCACTGTTGTTTTTATTCCACTGTGTAACCTGCTGTCTGAACCTCCTCTCACCCCAATCTGCTATGTTATAAGTATTTTGTTAGCCTTGTCTAAGTTGGATGTTTTAATTTGTTTGCTAATACTGCTATTGTTTGCTTATCTAATGAACATGATAAACACCTAACCCTGTTCTTTCTCCTCTACCTTTCTTTCCCTTCTTTCCCAAAGTACCCAAAGTTGAATTTTGTGCCTACTCCTGATAGAGCCTCAGCCTACCTGGTGTCAGGACCCTACTCCACACGCCTGTGGCCACTACTTCCAGCGTATTGAACCCACTAACAAGGGAAACAGAGTATGTTATGGACTAGATTACCTTGTTAAAATAGACTACATCCACCACCACTTTCTGGGTTACTAAGTCCACTGGGAATCTGTGCAGACAGCAGCCTAACCCCTGTCCCTGTACCCTCCGAACAGCCTATACACCTCTTCCTCATTCCTGCTCCCCCTCACTAGAAAAGCTTCTCATCACCAGTTCCTATACTTAGCTGCTCCCTTTCTAACTCTTTCTTTTTCCCTATCCTGCCCACTAGGGGGCGCCTTACTCCTATCTATCTCTCTCCCTCACCCTAAGCTATTGAGCTAACTTGAAAACCTCTTTTACCATACTTCTTAGTTCCTCTAACTCCAGCTTACCTGGTACCTTTCAGTGCTTACCCCTCAGGAAGCCTTTCTTCTTCTTTCTCCTGTATCAGCTAACCTTCTCCACTCACACCTTATCTGCTCTTACCTTAGATACCTGAACTTCTGATTGTTTTCCCTGCTAACTTCTCTGTCTTGTCTCTACCCGCTCCGTTCGCCCTGCGGGCTCACTCCGCTCCCCTACCCTACCCCCAAATTCCACCCACCCTCAGTGCATCTAGGGATATACCTACCTAGATACCCCCCCCTCCTGTTCCTCCAATTACAGCCCAACTACAACTATCCAACCGACTCCTATTCTCCCTTTACCTCTTCCCAAAACCACACCCTTTCACATATACCACCTATTACTCTAACACTCCCACACCCACAACAACTACAATACATATCTACCTTTACAATGTTTAAACATCCCACCCTAGCACTCACACATACCATAATCTTGTTCTCTCTCACTATCACTCTATTGTTAGCACACCTTACTACCTCCTATGAACAACCACTACTCTCTCACCTCAACACACCACACAAACAAACTGCCTCCTTAGTTCCTATCCACCACAACCATCACATCAACATAACTTCAGTACCTAGCTATCTATTACCCAAATATCATAGAACTACTCACATCAAACTTGTTGACCCTAATCCCATAAGGATACCCCTCCCACATAGCAAATATACAAAAAGTACCTACCTAACACTACTCCTCCTACTTAAGAATGGAGATATTCACCCAAACCCAGGCCCAACTAACACCTCCTTAAATCAATCCAGTAAACTAGACCCCATTGATAACCCTCTGCTTAGACAACCCAAAAACTCACTCTCAGTAGCCCACCTTAACATACGTAGCATTAATAATAAAACAACTCAACTACATGCTCTCCTACAGCTGTACTCCTTTGATATTATTTGCCTAACAGAAACCTGGTTAAAACCCTCAACAAAAGACAGTGAAATCATTCCACCTGGCTATAACATCTTACGTCTCGACAGACTATCAAAAAAAGGTGGAGGTATTGCCATATTATTTAAAACTAACCTTCAAATAACCACATACCACCAAAAACCTCCCCAGGACTCAAACGCTGAAGTTCTTATTACCAAACTAGAACTAAACCCAGTCAAATCAATCTATATTATCTGCATCTATCTACCCCCAGGTAATAACATTTCCACCATCGAAAAGATCCTATGTTGGCTATCACTAAACTTACCCCAAGAGATAATCATCTTAGGCGATGTAAACATCGATTGGGAATCTTGTAACAACAAACAACCTACTAGCCATATCAACCTTTATGGATTCTCTCAGACCATCACCTCCCCCACTAGAATAAATAAATCTAACAAAAAAGAAAGTACCATAGACTGGATACTCACCAACTACCAACCCCATACCTATACAACAGGAACACTCCCTGATGACATAAGTGACCACTTACTAACCTACATCATTAGGCTTAAAACCAACCCTCCTACCCAAATAATAACCAGAACTATCAGATCCAAAAAAACATTCAACGTGGACTTATTCCAGAAAGAACTAGAAACATGCAACTGGACACCCTTAAAACATCTTCAACTAGATGAAGCTGTTGATGTCTTTAATGCTAAGTTTCTAACTATCCTCAACTATCATGCCCCCTCACGCTCCATCAGAATCAAAACTAAACCTGCCCCCTGGCTATCAAAAGAAACCAAACAAAAAATCACTCTCAGGAATAAAGCCTGGAACAAATCTCGCTTAACTAAAAACAACGCAGACTTCCAAACCTTTAAGCAACTAAGAAATGAGACCAAAAAACTAATAATGAATGATAAAAAAAATTTTTACCTGAAACCACAACATTCTCCCCAAAAAAACACCCAAAAATTCTGGGCAACCATTAATCAGTTACTACAGCCATGTAAACCTGTCACACCCAACCCACAAGGCTCTGACATAAATAACCCCAAACAAACAGCAAATTCCTTTAATTCGTTCTTCACAGAAACTATTCAAACCTTAGCAAGTCAACTTCCCATCAAAAATGCAAACATGTCAATGAGCATAACAAACCCACCCCCTACTTTTCACTTCCAACCAGTCTCAACTACTTATATTCTCTCCCTTCTAAAAACTCAAACCATGTACTCCTCTGCCGACCTATTACCCGCAGAATACTTGCAATTAGCAGCCAAAGCAATAGCCTTACCTATCTCTATTCTGATCAACAGAACCATCACTGAAGGATATGTCCCTAAACTCTGGAAAACCTCCCACATTATCCCACTCCATAAGGGGGGAAATTCTACTGAAATATCTAATTACCGCCCCATAGCCCTTCTTTCACCCTTATCTAAGATCATGGAAAGGTGTATACACAAGCAACTGCTTCACCACCTTCTCCATAATAACCTACTCTCTAACACCCAGCACGGTTTCAGACCATCCCACAGTACAACCACTGCCCTCCTCTCCTTTACAGATACAATCAACAAAAATCGCAACAATAACACCCTCTCCTCAGCAATTTTCTTAGATCTATCCAAAGCTTTTGACATGGTCAACCACCAAATACTCATTCACATTCTCCATTCCACTTCAATTGATACCCAATCTCTTAACTGGTTTAAGTCCTACTTACAAAACAGACATCAAGCAGTACTCTGGAACTCCACTCTATTCTTCCAACTGCCTGTCAGCATTGGAGTCCCACAAGGGTCTATACTAGGTCCCCTGTTATTTTCCTTATTTATCAATGACCTACACCATGTGGCTCCCCAAGCCACATGCATACAGTACGCAGACGATTCAACACTTGTCTGCTCCGCCACATCTGTATCACACCTTCACTCCCTCACACAACACATATTTAACTCTGTAGAAGACTGGTTTTCCCAACATTGTCTACTACTCAACCCTAAAAAAACTAAGCTGCTCCTTTTTACACCATCTAGCAAATCTCCCCTCATTGATTTCACCATAACATCTGCAAATGGCACACCTATATCACAAGAGTCAACTACCAAACTACTAGGCATTACCATAGACAACAACCTTAACTTCAATGCCCATATTAACAACACACTAAAAAGCATTAACAAAAAAATAGGCTCTCTCTACAGAATCAAACCTTTCCTAACTCCAGAATCAAGAACAACTATAGCCCTCACCCACCTTATCTCACCCCTTCTCTATGCCTCCCCAATTTTACTAAATTATCCAAAACAAATCTGTCGAAACTAGAAAACTCCTACCACAACATAGCCAGATTTGCCACCGGAAACCCTTACAGAACCCACCACTGTAATAATCTAAAACAACTAGGCTGGCTTGAATATCAACAGCAACTAAAAACTAACCAGCTTACCATAGCCCATCAAATTCTTTATCAACCTGATAAAACCCCTATACTATCAAGCCTGATTCACCCTTACCACAATCTAAAGTCCCTTAGATCTGCACACAAACTTCTTATAGACACGGTCAAATCAAACAACAAGGCCGGAGACTCTCTTTTCTCAAACACTGTTGGAAAACATTGGAACCTGCTTCCGTCTGAACTCTCATCTATTCCCTCTAAATCTCTCTTTAAAAAGAAACTCAAGCTTTACCTCAAAACACAATGGCTGTGCCCCTGTACCAACCCTGACTAACATTTTTTATGTTCATCTGACCTACTCACCCCAATATTAATTCACTTTCTATTCAGCTATTTCCATTTCTCTCTCTATGAAATGTTTAAGAGATACTTCCTGCTATCTTGTTCTACTATGCTTTCTTTACTCCATTACTTTTTATACCACTTGTTTATTATTATTTTTTATATTAGAATTTAGTTCTTAACAGTTTTTATACTTAGAATCAGTAAAGTTTATAAGTGGAGCTTATCTCCATTACTTTTTCTTTTTTTTATACCACTTGTTTATTACTATTTTTTATATTAGAATTTAGTTCTTAACTGTTTTTATACTTAGCATCAGTAAAGTTTATAAGTGGAGCTTATCTCCCCGGGCCTCTACTGAAAATGGACATGTATCCAGCTAGACTAGCCCGGTCAACAAATGTAAAATAAAATAAAAAATAAAATAAAAAAATGTTTGTGGTCTGTTCCTGGATATCTCTGTTTCCAAAATATTCTAGTCTTTAGCCTTCACATTCTTTTGAGGTATTTCTCTGCTTCTCTTATCTTCTGGGATATTATGCACTTTTAAAGCACATGCCACTCCTGCTTTCGCTCTTCATGTGATGTCTGGTGCAAATTCTGCTATCCTTTAAGTCTCAAAGAAGAGAGAGATTTGTAACATAGCAAATTCCAAGACAGTAAAATAAGTTATTGTTAAAAGTCAAGTAATCAAATATTTTAACTATGTTTAAAAGCAGACTAGCTGACTGTATTGGAAATATTAAATTTAAATATGGAATACAGGAATCTGCAGTACTGAAAGTCAGGACCATCTGCAGATATGGTACAATTATGCAGCTATGCAACTATGCACTGTAACTACTGTCCCCTTAAATGCCTATAGACTGTACTCCTGTAAAGGTGCAGCACCCCAGTCTGCACCAACTACTCCAAATAAAGCTTCAATAATTTTCTAGGGGATGAGAAGATCTTGCTTTCCCCTGTCAGATTCTGTTTATACATGCATCCCAACATATAGTTAGAATTATGTGTTGTTTCTCAGAATGCTTTTAGTTTAAGGTTTTCTAACACAGCTTCTCCATATTTCATTCTGTTTCAGTTGTTGCAAGTACTCATCTACTCTCAATTGGTCCCCCTCCACTTCTTTTTGGGGGGAGTATCTGTTGTATCATCAATGTCAAGCTGCATTGAGATTCAGTATATATCATAATGCAAGCTATTGAATCCAATGGCTTCAATCAATCTCATCAAATAACCTTATATCATATGCAGATATAAAAAAAATAATTTTATAGGGTACAGGTGCATAAGATGGCAGCATACCCATTCACTAACAATGCTACACTCCAACAAGCTGCACTGTGCACCCAACAGCAGCAACTGATCACAGAATATTTGGTCAAATGCTGAAAAACTAAAATTCAAAGAAGCTGGACTTGAGAAAAAAAAAGATTACAGCTTTTTTTATATTCCAGATGCTGAAATGTAATATTTCTACCTTTACTTGTTGCATTTGGTAAGGGCAAAAGGTCTGCCACCTCCTCTGATTTTTTTTTCTTATGTGATTTTTATTTGGGATAATTGTTTTGATTAATATGAGCTTTACGTGGATTTCTTTAAAAACACTGAAAGCTAATCAATGTTCAAAATATGAACAATGATTGGTTGTTCACCAATGCAGTCATTGTAAATCAAGTATTTTGAATTGGAACTCAAAACACAAAGACATTGGAACACTGATGTGATGTAATACCTTTTGTTGGACCAATATAGGTTTTGCAATTATGCAAGCTTTTGGCCTGGCAAGAACTCTTCACTGGGAGCGTTTTATGTTAGTGGACCAGCACAGCATCTTTTTATTTATTTTTTCTACCAATTGGAACTCAAGTATTACCAGCTGGAACTAGACCAGCTTTATAATTTTAAAAACATATAAATCAGTGCTGGCTTCCTGATGTTGGTTTGAATATAAACAGCACAAGTTTCAACTCATCATTTTTAACTCTCTGATTTAGAATACCATGATTACATTTTCAATAAATCACTGACAGCATGAATTTATCTGTGGATCAATAGTGATTCAGATTGTTACTTTTTCCTTTTCTCTTTACAGTTGTGCAACCATGGAGTTAGTATAAATAAGGTATATAGAGCAAAGTCTCCCACATGGGGAGTACAAGGGGCCTTGACCCCTGCTCTGTCTTTTGTTTTATCATTTATTGTTGTTTTAAAGTTTTTGACAGGTTTTGTTTCATCCTGCTGAAGGTTCAGTTAGTTGAGACTTGACAAGATATAGGAAAGTCTCACTGTAACCTCAGGTTTTCACAAAATGTTATGGCCACCATGTTCTAAACTTTGTTTTGTAGAAGAAATAAAACAGCATCCTACTGACAATTACACACAATTCTGCTCTCTATACACTTGGTGATTTCCATAAACTAAAAAAGGTATTAAAATAAAATAAATCAAATGAGTCAATAAGTGCAATTACTATATATGAGCATATGAGCATCCTCACACAAAAACCTGGATGTGTTGACTCCAGCTATATGTTCCTCTTATGAAAAAAAAAGTGGCACAAAGTACAATGATAAGGATGACCTAGGTAAGCATTGTCCTGTATGTGGGCATATATATGCTCATGACATTATTAAGGTGTTCTTGGACAGTACAGTCTTTGTGGGTGTTGAAGAGCATTTTGTTTTTAAAATAATGTCATTTTTATGGTAGCAATACAATATATAATATTTGTATGCAGGTTTACCCAAGGCTGGCCTTGTTTATGCTCTCAGGCTTCACCTTTGTGACCAAACCACACCAGCCATAGGTGTAGCCTGAATTACCCACACTCAAATGTTATGGAAATGCATAATCTTACACTGTTTTTAAAATAATCCTAAAAGGGATCATTTGATTGAATAAATTATGTCCTTCTACTAGTGGTAAACTGCAAATACCACCCCAAAATGTCCAGTTTACCAAGACTGGAAATATATTTGAACTTAACCACCATTAGAACAAAAACACCAAGCTTGTTAAAAATTACACAAACAGCAAAAATAAAGACTTCTCTGCACAACAGACCTCACTGTAGGGTATACTGAGTCATAATTGCAAGATAACTACAGCAGAATTAACAGATGTAATCCTGTGATGAGTCAGCATTCACTGGCAGCGAATTCATTCTTTCACTGTACAGTGTTATGCATCAGCACATAAAGGACGGGGACGTGCACAGTACATAACACAGCCACCTCCTCTTAAAGGCAGATGGATTCCATTATACATCAGCATTATCTTTAAAAAAGGGATTGCAAGTCTGTTTAAAATAACTCCAACATGCATAATATTAACAATCACCACTGGATCATTGGTGAGACAGAATGTACCCCCTCTTAACAAAATGTATCCATTCAGGCTTTAATCTTGTGTTTAAATCATGACAGTTGTGGGTAAATCCTGTCATGCCCCTGGCCAAACAAGTGATTATTAGTATACAGTATGCCTCCTGCAAGTACCTTGTTTTGTATTTGCACCAGGTAAAAGATGCTAATAAAAGAAGAATTCCAGTACATGTAAGTCCATATGGATTGCAGAAGGAGTCAATTCTGGGCACATTACGGGTGCTGTGAAGAACACTTTTGGCTAACATCAAAGAATGAAACAACACTAATTTCATGAACTTTAATCATACACTGACTTAGGAATGAGGTCCCTTCTCATCATGGTACTAGAAACCCAGAAGTCTTGGAGAAATTAAACTGGCAAGTAGAGTTACCATTGCCCTTAATACTGGATTATTATCTTACAATGTATTACCTTTATAGAGAACTAGTTAGTTAAATGTATCTTTTCCTTTTCAAGGTGAGAGCAGGTCTGATACACTATGCAATGAATTACATTTTCTTTCTCACTTTTTGTGACACCAGATCCTGTCCTTGTGGTTTGCATTTACAATACATTATGTTTATTGACCACTTGAACATCTGAAACCATTTGGTTACTTGCAGTGCTTATAAGGATAGCCATTTATTAAGCAGGTGCATTTGAGTCTTAATAATTAAAGCTGCTAACCAGATATATTTTTGGGGGGTTAGAAAGGGATGTAGTTGTTAACTTCTTTAGATGGCATGTACACCAAAATTACTCACTAGGAACTGTAGGATAAAACAGACAAGTGTCCTGCAACATTGCCACACTGATACAGTATACTCATCCAGTAAAACTGGATCTTGACAAAACACTGTATTAGAAGGGAAGGATTCATAGGTTTGTGAACAAAATGGAAACAATATCATCTGTGTTAGCCTGTCTGGCAGGAGTTATATGTATATTCTGGATTAACTTGTATGGTATGCCAGCATGTCTACTTGTGAAAATGTAAATAAGTTTTAAAATGTTGAGTATTTCCCTGTTTATACAGAATGTTTAGAGAATCTGTCAGTGTTTTGATGTATTTCTAACTGTGCATGTTTGAGAGGGACATTCTAAAGTACTGTGGAGAATCAGCTGAACAGTGGGTGATGTCATTAGAATGTTCCTGGTTGCTAAGTGATTATTTAAACAGCTGATTGACAGAAAAAGAACCTTTTCAAAAAGCTGGCTTCTATTTTTAAAATAAGACAGTTGAGACTGCAGTTTGTCAAGTGCTGACCGATTTTGTGAAATACAGTCAATTACAGTGCTGCACAGTTAGTGGATACCCATGAAAGAGAACTCACCAAAAACTGTAAGCCTGCCTTTTGCCTTGTTGTTATGTGATAGATTAGATCAGGGACAGTATTCTTTAGTTCGATTAGGAAAGCTTAGTTATTAAGTTAGATTTTTTTCTAGAATAATGGACTCATATTCTGCAGTTTAAGTTTACATTTCTGGTGATTGAGTTCTGTGTTTATTGA
Source organism: Protopterus annectens (assembly GCF_019279795.1). Taxonomy (NCBI): domain Eukaryota; kingdom Metazoa; phylum Chordata; order Ceratodontiformes; family Protopteridae; genus Protopterus; species Protopterus annectens. Next base: position 156,887,422 of record NC_056751.1, read on the forward strand.
AAGCTATTGATTTACATTCTTGTGATCATTTTACTTATTATTAAATGTTTTCATTACTTTACATTGTTCCTGGAAATCAGTGTTTTTCTTTAGAGATTAGAGAGTTCTTCTACCTGTTTGATACTCTGCAGGTCATCTCAAAGGCCTGGTTGCTTATGATCATAGCTCTCATTTATTTTGATATTTAATTTTCATAATTAGACACCTGTTTAAAAGGGTATGAAGACACTCTGATTGGTGGCAGCATTACTGTATTATTTTGGGGAAGGGACACAGCTGGAAATCTGTGTCAGGTTTTCTGAGAAGTGTTTGGATGTGTGAGATTTAAATTTACTTTGAGTGTGAGTGTATCAGAGGTCTTAAACTGGGGCACATCGCTCTGAAGTGTGTAAAAAGGAATTACATTTAGGGTGGACAGAGGCATATAGTCCAGTCTCAGGAAAATAGAGAGTGTTCTGGTTATGGTCTTAGGGAAAGTTGTAAAATATTATTCCTGTTTAAGTGACAGTCTCATATTAGAGTCAGTAGTGAGGATTGAATGTCCTTAATACTGACCCAGGATAGTGAGGGATGTCATATTTTATGGTGGCAGTCTGGTGGGTTATAGCCAGACATCACATCTATTGGTGCCAACAGTGTGGGATTTTCAACTGGATTTCAGTAGCCTGTGTATAGTTGTCATTAAGGTGTGCACTCCTGACAGCCACAAGGTAAACATTCAGAATTTCAATAAGCCACAGTTTTATTTAATTTTTAGTTAGATAGTCAGAGATAGTAGGCAAGGATGTCAACAGAAGATTTTAGCAAGCTGACAAATACCCAGTTGGTTAAGGAGTGTGAAGCCAGAGGATTTGTGCATGCCACCCTGACCAAGGAAGTAATGATTTCAGCCTTGGTTGCAGCCACAACTCAGACCAGCCAGTTGGAGGATATCCAGTTTGGTGTTGGTGATGTGTAGCCTGCTGAGACAAGACAGTCCACATTTTCTTCAGAGGACCTGAGAATCTTAAGGAGATTGGAACTGGAGGCTGAAGAAAGGGAGAGAATGCATTATCTAGAGGCTGAGGAAAGGGAGAAGTGGCACCAATATGAACTGTTAGCCAAACAACTGGAGACTGAAGAGTGACTGTGCCTGGAAGCCTAACAACATGAACTGGAGGCCAAGCATCTTAAACTGGAATCAGCAGACACACTGAGGTGTTTAGAAGCTGAGGACAACAATGGACATAGTTGGCATGAAATGGAGCTTCAAACCCTTTGAGAGGGTCATGGATGTAATGGGGAAGGGAATAACCAGACCCAAGAAGCCATACAGGTCAGCAAACTGTTTCCTCAGTACAGGGATGGGGATGACTTTGAAAGTTTTATTCATATCTTTGATAGGGTATGTAGACAATACGCTATTGACCATGAGCTTTGGGTTTGTCTCCTGACTCTCTTACTCTATGGTAAAGCTGTTCAGGCTGTAGCAAAGTTAAATGATGTAGATTGTTTGAATTATGATAAAATGAAATGTTGCTTGCTTGACTGTTTCTAACTTACACATGAGGCATATAGAAAAAAGTTTTGTGAACACAGACACATGGCAGATGAAAGTTTATATGATTATACTGTTGACTTAAGTACTTACTTTCACATATTGGTGAGCGGGTGTCAGGTCATCACTTCTGAGGGACTGGCAGACCTTTTGGTGAGGGAGTAAGCCCTCCGTACTTTGCTTGATGACATGAGAGTCTGGTTAACAGACTGTGAGTGTAACTCAGCAGAGGAGTTGTGGAGAAAAGGGGATCTCTACTTGGTAAGCAGAGTACCACCGCATAGGAAAGGGATACACAGTGCTGTACATGGACATAAGGGAACCAATGGGGGGCAGTCTAAACCACTCCAACAGAGTACACCAGTAACAGGGGAAACTCCTAATCCAAGTGCATGGTTAAGGATTAGATGTTTCAAGTGCAACCAGAGGGGCCGCATAGCAGTCAAATGTCCATTGAGGCAAGGTGAGAAACAAAAGGTGGGGGAGCCAGCAAATGGTGATGACAAACTCCCAGTGGTAAGTTGTTTAGAAACAACTAGGGTGCCAAATTATCACCAACATTTATATTCTATCTTAGTAGATGGTAAACAGGTAACTGCTAAGAGGGACACAGCTTTTGATATAACCATTGTGAGGCCTGCAGTGGCTAGAGAAGAGCACTACTTGCTTGAGCAGTCCACTCCAGTCACAGCATTGGGAGGGACCTGTTCCAAATACCTTTTGCTAGGGTTCATCTTGACTGAGAGGGTAGAAGAGGAAGCAAGCAAGTAGGTGTGTTTGATGATATTCCTGTAGATGTCCTGATAGAGAATGACTTTGATGAGGCAGTACCTTGTGTACAAGCAGTCAGAGGCACAGAATGTTGTTGAAGACTGGGGGGAGCAGAGGGTGACAGAGGCACTTAGTGATCTAAAAAGTGCAATTTTTTAAAATGATTTACTACCACAACATAGGTTCACTTGGAGGACATTTTAAGTTTAGCCAATTTCCATTTTGGTGCTTTAATTAACATTTCCTGATTGGTCTTACCTATCCCATGGCAGATAATTGTATATTAGCCCTAGTGAGAATAAATGTGACCATACTGTAGATAATTTGACGGGACCCATGTAAGGCATGCAGCATTTAGGAACTGCCTCTATCCATTAGTGGCATGAGAGGTAATCCTGGAGTACATCTTCTATTACCCATCCTTAGATCCAAGATCCATTTTAATATGGACAGGGATATGCTTTATTTTACTTGAATGTATAGTCTGTTCTAGATATACATCCATATGTCCACAAACTTCAGTTTATATACCTGGAATGAGTACTTCTGATGCCATTTGACTTGTTGATGTTCAATAGGTCCATCTGTATTAGGTCAAAGGATGCCTTGTATGCCAGACATGTCACTACTAAGCACTCTGTGGGATACTGAGTATAGTGCTAAATCTTTGAGGTGGTCCATGCTAGACCTATTGTTTAGGACTTGCATCCTTTTAGTAAGGCATCTCTGTGGGTATTCAAATTGTTGCAAGGGTCTGGATGGATACATGCCAAAGTGGGCATTATACTAAATGATTGACCTAATGAGGGCTTTGTAAAGGGGGACAATAACATCTCTAGATCTAGTCACAATCAATTTGTTTATCGGCTGTGCAATATAGAAATACTTTCTTATGACTTTGGGCACATAGTGGTCAAAAGTTAGGTCACTGCACACACAAGTTCCCAAATGCCAAACAACTGGGTCACTTCTAAGGGGGCATTGCTAATTTGGAAGTTCCCTGGAGTAGATGACTTCCCAAAGGATATGACAATGTATTTCTTGGAGTTTAGTTTCAATTCATGATTCTGGCACCAGTTATTGTTTGGGACAAACATTCCTGCATGATTGTTAAGTCATTTGGGGATTCAATAACTGCTCCTAGCTTGCAGTCATCTCAAACTAAGTCGGTCAAAGCCCTTTGGTATTTCGTTTTACTTTTGAGATGTATATGCCAAACAGAAAAACTCTCAGCACGAAGCCTGGGGTACACCATTGGTGAATGGTCTCTTCCCCTATTTTGATCTCCTGCATCCTGTGAGCAAGCATACATGTATACATTCTTTGATTCACCTTCCTGATTGTATTAACCTGATTGTATTAAATTATATTCCTTGTATAATACAGCAGCTCTTGTCAGAATGTGTTTTAAATTTGTAGTTTGGAACAGTCTTCTAGTAAGCAATGAAACAAAATGTATGAACCAATAATGACAAAACTACCCATTTCAGAAAATTTCAACCATAAAAGGCCATTCAAACTTCTGTCATTACAATCCACCAATATCAGTAAATATGCAAAATCTCTACAGAAGTAAGTTATCTAAATAATTCTACATTAAAGAGATCTGTAACTAATGAAGGGGCTGCTGCTAGCAAACAACATTATATTTCATTGTTTCATCTACAAATAAAGTGCCTGTTGCCCTTGAAGAATAAATTGCCTATACTACATTAAAAAATGATAAGCTAGTAATTTTGCAATGGGGAATGGATGGCAAACTGATAATGGGTTCATAGTTACTAACTCCTCCAAAAGAGGACATTCATAGGACTGCAGCATCCACTCCCATTAAAGTACAACACAGTACAGCGATCCATCTGCATACTGTGGGAGTAGTACCCACAGCCTTCTGCATCAAAAGCAAGTATACTACCTGTTGTGGTACTAACAATGTAAACAACTTAGCATAAGTAGCATTAAACATCTCTTTCCCTAAAGCTCTCAGCTCCTTGTAAAATCCACTCGGCAATCAACTAAATCTCTCAACTTTGCAGCACAAAAGATCTGGAAAAAGCCAAAATGTATTTTTTTTTTTGGGGGGGGCAAAGGCCCAAGACCAGGGACACATTTTAAATATTACTTGCATAATCTTAGAAAGTTGCTAAAATAAAGTGTTTTGTGTTAACATGTCTTTCCTGAAAGATAGGAAGACTGAAACTTAAAAGAGCTTTCATTATTCAGTGAATTCAGTTCTCACTGATTTGCCAGAAAAACACATATTTTAAGAGGAAGAGACCAAAAGTATGAGTCAAATATTCTGTGAAAATCTGGACAGTGGAGAGCTATAGACTCAACTCCCTGAATCAAAAGTGGGGCATTGTACACACACACACACACACACACACACACACACACACACACACACACACACACACACACACACACACACACACACACACAAGCATGCATGCACACACACACACACACACACACACACACACACACACACACACACACACACACGCATGCACACATGCACACATGCACACACACACGTACGCGCACACACGCACACACGCAAAAACACACACACACATATCTCCTGTAACACAGAGCAATAAGAGAACAAGAACAGCTAGTTTAGTTAGTTTAACTTCCCTGCATGAATCCACGTTAAAGTGAAAACTTCACTTTATTAATTTTTCCCGACAGGTCTTGTAGCTGTAAAAGTGTGTGGGGGGGCCTGCTGCTCCCCCAGGCTCTCTGGTTCTGGAACCCATGCAAGCAGTGACACACAGTCAGGCTTGGAGAAAGGCATGTAGGACCAGCAGTCTGTGAGAGACCCAGAAAGATTTCATTCTTGAAGCTGGAACTGGTGTGGTGGCTGTTTTAGAGAAGGTGCTATCTAGTAGCAGTAAGTTTGAATGTGAGCCACAACTGCTGGTTGGTATTGAAATCCCCTTGGACATGATGACTGCAAAGACATAGATGAGTGGTGGTACCCAGAGTGACAGCAAGGCAGATATTTTGGACGTTACTAGGCTTCTTGTGGAAGGGGAGCTTGTGTTTGAGAATATTCTTGCAGATGTCTTGATACAGAATGACTGTGATGATGCAGTACCTTATGTGTATGCAGTGACATGTAGTCAGGCTGGGAGACAGACATGTAGGTCTGGTAGTCTGGGAAAGAATGAGACAGATCTCATACCTGAAGCTGGGACTAGTGTGGTGGCTGTTTCAGATAAGGCACTATCCTGTAGCAGTAAGTCTGAAAGTGAGCCACAGCTGCTGGGAGGTACTGATGTTCCCTTGGACATGGTAACTGCAAGGATGGAGGGGACTGATGATACCCAACTGACAGTGCAATACAGCTGGTGGAAGATACTAGGCTTCCTGCAGAAGGGGAGCTTGGGAGGGTCACAGATGTACAGTTGAGACAGGCTCAACTTACAGACCCTACAGTACAAAGCTTAAAGGCGATGGCTAAGGAAGCACCTGAGGTTCAAGAAGACGGAAGTCTGTATATGGAAACAAGGGTTTGTTGTATGAAGAGTGGACTCCTAAGGGAGGTCTGGAAGGTGAGGTAATATGGCAGTTGGTTGAACCTAGAGCCTACCACCTGCCACTTCTAGTTATAGTCCCTAATATTCATTGGGAAGGGGATATTAAGGCAGAGAAAGAAGGTTTGTTGAATAGAAAGTGGACTCCTAAGGGAGGGCTGAAAGGTGAGGTAGTGCGGCAGTTGGTAGTGCCTATAGCCTACCATCTGCCACTTCTAGCTAAAGTTCCTAATATTCCTTTTGCAAATTATATCAATGTAGAAAAGGTGGCAAATGCTTTGCTAGAAATTTTCAGCAAAGTAGGTTAGGTTTTCCACAGGAAATACTGACTGACCAAGGTGCCAACTTCATGTCAGACCTGTTGGCTTGCCTGTGGAAGTGTTGTGGGGTGAAGCATTTAAATAACACTCCTTACTATCCCCAGACTAATGGTCTTGTGGAGAGGTTAAACTTTACATTGAAGACTATTCTACAGGCATTTGCAGACCAACATATAAGGGAGGTCTTGGATAGATTAAGTAAGGCAGGCATATCTCTCAACTGTACAGATTTTTGCCTCATATTTCTGGTCTGTTTCTCATAAAATGTGGTTTTCTGGCAAATCTTTAGCAAATCTTGAAGGTTGAAGTAAAAAAATAATGACAGATATTTGAGTTTTAGACTTTATACCCTGGATAAAATTAATGCTAATGTAAAACTTGTTATTCTATCAACGTTCTAAGTTTGTAAGAGAAATATTTAAAAAGTGTCCCTAGTTTTGGGCCTTTGTCCAGATTTCTTGCTCTAAGAAGTTGAGAGGTATGAATGCAGGATTAACCATGAAACCCAGTAAGTGTCAAGTGGGTATGGCAGTAGTCACTTACTTAGAACATAGAGTGGGAAGTGGTAAAATTAGGTCAGAACCTGTCAAGGTGGAATATATCCAAGTGTGACCAGTTCCTGTGACTAAGAAACAAGTGAGAGCACTTTTAGGAAAAGTGGGGTGCTATAGGAAATTTGTGCCCAATTACAGTACCATAGCTGCACCCATTATGGACCTAACTAGGAAGAATAAACCAGACAAGGTAGTGTGGACCACAGACTGTGAACAGGCATTCCAAAAACTAAAAGAAATTTTGGGAGGACCCTCTGTGCTAGCCAGCCCATATTACAGTAAAGAATGCATTGTACAGGTAGATGCTTCAAATTATGGGGTGTGGGCTGTACTCAGCCAAATTTCTGCAGACGGAGAAAAATGCTGCAATGGGGTTAGTAATGTTAATGCAAATAGATTGCCCAGGAGAGGAGTGGGTTGATATTTCCAGGTTGAAAATCATGCTTGAGTCATGGGGGGGGGGTAAATGTGAAGAAAATGAAAACACTGCCATCTGTGTTAGCATGTCTGGCAGGAGATCTGTGTATATTCTGGATTAACTTGTATGGTATGCCAGCATGTCTACTTGTGAAAATGTAAATAAGTTTTAAATCGTTGAGTATTACCCTGTTAATACAGAATGTTTTTATAGAGTATATCAGCATTTTGATGCATTTCTAACTGTGTATGTTTGAGAGGGACATTCTAAAGTATTATGGAGAATCAGCTGAACAGTGAGTGATGTCATTAGAATGTTCCTGTTTGCTAATTGATTATTTAAACAGCTGGTTGACAGAAAAATATATTTTTCAAACAACTGTTATTTTTAAAATATGACAGTTGAAGCTGCAGTTTGTCAAGTGCTGAGCAGTTTTGTGATGTACAGTCAGTTACACTGTTGTGCATTCAGTGGACACCCATAAAAGAAAACTCACCAAAAACTGTAAGCCTGCCTTTTGCCTTGCTGTTATGTGTTAAATTATATTAGACACAGTATTCTTTAGTTAGATTAGGAAAGCTTAGTTATTAAGACAGACTTTTTCTAGAATAATGGACTCTTACCTGCAGTTTAATTTTACATGTCTGGTGATTGAATTCTGGGGTGGGAGGCTAGTGTAATTGTTAAGGTGTTCACCTTACAGACACAAGATGCAGGGTTTGAGTCTTACATGGGCTAATTGGTTAGGCTTAAAATGGCCCACAATGGTATTTAGCCTAGTACTAACATATGAACCTATAGTGTTTATTAAAAATTATTGATTTATATTCTTGTAATCATTTTACTTATTATTAAATGTTTTTTTATTACTTTACATTGCTGGAAGTCAGTGTTTTTCCTTAGAGATTAGAGTTCTTCTACCTGTTTGATACTCCCCAGGTCACCTCAAAGACCTGGTCACTTATGATCATAGCAATAATTTATTTTGATATTTCATTTTCATAATTTGGTTCCCCTTTAGAAGGGCATGAAGACACTCTGATTGGTGGCAGCATTACCCTATTATTATGGGCAAGGGACACAACTGGAAATCTGTGTCAGACTTTCTCATAAGTGTTTGGATGTGTGAGCTTTAAATTTATTTTGAGTATGAATGTATCTGAGGTCTTAAACTGGGACACATTGCTCTGACATGTGTAATAAGGAGTTACATTTAGGGTGGACAGAGGTATATAGTCCAGTCTCAGGAAAACAGAGAGTTGTCTGTTTGTGGTCTTGGGGGAAAGTTGTGAAATAATGCTCCTTTTTAAGTGATAGTCTCATATTGGTGTCAGTAGTGAGGACTGAAGCTCCAATTACTGACCCAGGATAGTGAGGGATGTCACATTTATTGGTGGCAGTCCAGTGGGATATAGACAGACATCACTCGGTTCATAGGACCTCACTAAATTTACAGCCAAAGAGACCATCAAGAAGTTCAGACATATCACTAGTACTGGTGTGAGAATAGCAGTGTCCCACATAACCCAGGTGAAACTTTGCAATCACACATCTGGTCACCAAGACTGTTTCTTCATGGTTGCTAGAGAAGTATTCTTTTTGTTATGTAATGAGAGCCTATTTTGGAAATGGGGATACATATTTATATTAATAATTATTTTAATTTAAAATGGTAACAACTAATATATTGTGATTTTAGAATGATTACTTGAATGTTTTAAAAGTTCATAAACACTTTTATTGGCTAATTGAATTATTTAAATACTTAATTGCTGTTAATTAATTCAAGGATAAAAGCGCTTTGTGACTGGATGTTAACTGTTTTGATAAAGTCCTGTAGTATGGTGGACAAAAGTGCTTGACTTACTTTGTGGCTGTGAATAAATGGAAGAATTTTACTTTGGACTCTTCTTTTGGTATCAGGTCTGGTTCCACAAGGTGTGTTGGTTTATACAGTTTTTGTTTCTCCTCAGAGAATGCTTTTTTCTGTGCATCTGGTGTTTTGGAGCATGTTTGGAAACCGACTTTGCCTTTATTGTGGCCTGACACAACAGTTAATTGATACCAATGTCATGGATACCAACAGCAGTACTGCTTTGAAGAATTTTACACCAGTTTCACCAGTGCAGGAATTGCTAGAGTTTTCATCAGTGAATGATGAGGGTAATTTAACTCATCTCATAAAACTAATGGCATCAAAATACCAGCAGATGCAATCCACTCTGGGTAAACTACAGTTCCCAAGAGACCTTGCTACAGATGAACCCAATGATGACCTCCGGTGGATTAAGGTCAACAGGAAAAGCTGCTGTAGTCAGTCTGAGACCAACTTGTTCAACACAAACCATCAGTGTTCCATGCAGCCAGGGGAACTTTAATAAGCAAACTACTTCTAACAGAACCATGCGGTTTGAACAATGGATTAATAGAGACTTGAATTTTAAAAGAAAGGAGACCGTTAGCAGATCAACGGACATTAACACAAGTTTGCATACATTTGAACTTAAAATGAACAAGGTACATAGTCTACAAATTGACAATGCCTATTTGGCTGAATGTATTCAGGTCCAAAGAGTACCCAAAGGACTGCATATGTATAAGTTTCCAAATGGCATTAAAGCAGGCAGAAAGAACTTAAAGAAGTTTTAGCCATGTTTGTCGCATTTTAGTAGTAAAATTCAAAAGTTAATGGATGAAATTAATGTGTTAAATCAAAATATTGTGAAGGATGATTGTTTTGTGAATTTTGAAGTGAGCTATGATAATATTTTTAACAAGATTGAACAAGTTAAAGAAAATGTGTTAAGGAAACAAGGGAAATTAAGCAGGGATGAACTTGATTATCAGCACAAGGAGGCATACCCACTTCCAAAAAGTTATGAACCCCCTCCCCTTTTAATCCGAGCAGGCAAGGTGCAGAAGTTAGGATAGGCCAATATGATGAGAGAAATGAGTCTAACAACTATGAAACAGAGTTATATGAAGGTGAGATAGATGACATTTTTGAGCAAGATTTCCCTCTTCCAAGGAGGTCAGAAAGAATTATGAATAGGAATAGAAACCAAAACAATAATAATTTTTTAGGGTGACCGCAGACACCAAGGGGACAAGTGCCCAAAGGTCAAAGACAGTTTTGGAAAAATAGGAAGGGCAATGGGTACTGAATTTAAGTACACAGATACAACCTTGTGTTTTACCATTTAAAGGAAAATTACTTTGTTTGCAAGGGTTCCATGTTTACAATTACACAGACATGGAAATTACTGAAGCACATTTCTCACTTTTTAGGAAAGGGTTTAAGTTTGTACCTGGGTGTAAAGTAGATTTAGTGGATGTACTTACAGAACTTAAATTTTATATTAGGAAGTTGAATTTAAACAAGAGGCAGAAAGAACCCCAGTAGGTAATAGATTCAAGAGAAAGAGCTTATACAACCCACCTATACATACTACTTTAGTGGATTTTGAAAGAATATGTACAAAGGAAACCTATCAAGCCTATTATTTGCATAAACATAAAACTTTTAACCACACAGGAGAGGAAGCCTTAGAATTGGAAAAACTAAGAGATTCAGATTGATGATCGTGATGAGACCTGATAAAGGGGTGGGTTGTTTTTGGTGGAAAAAGAAGATTATGTGAATGATATAGCAAACACACTCTATGATACAGATCACTATGAAATAGTTTCCAGAAGTGAAACAGATATAGCTCATAACAAGCTAATGCTATTCCTGGAAGATAGTTTATTCCAGGGTGTGATTAATGAACAAACTTTTAGATTTTTGTTTAATGACCACCCATATATTCCCACTGCCTTCGGAATTCTGAAAGTGCATAACAATGTTTTTCACCCACCATACCATCTCATTATAGCAGCACATAACAGTTATACTTACTCAATGGGGAGTCTTTATTGACCGTTTATTGAAAGATACATTAATTCCTATTAAACATGTGTTAACAGATTCATGGGACTTCCTTGGAAGAATTAAACAAGAATATTTCTTAAAATCTAAGGGATTTTCTATCATAGATGTAGTAGACTTGTTTAGCTCCATACCACATGAAATAGGATTGGAATTATTTTCAGAGGCTTTATTAGAATATACTACATTGAGGGGGGCCTCTTTTCAATTTTATTATTGATGCTATGGAGACTATTTTACAGCACAACTACTTTAGTTTTGAAAGTGAATTTTTCAGGCAGCTAAGAGGTGTTTTCATGGGGTCAAGCTGTGCCCCAATGTATGCCAACTTAGTGGTAGCAGCATGGGAAATGAGATATATTTTCAACTCAGGTTTTGAAGAAGGGTGGTTTGTTTACTTGCATTACCTGGATGATATTTTTGTTTTATGAAAAAGGGAAGAAAAATGGTAAATAATTTTTGTGAATACATAAACAACATTTATGAATATTTTACATTCACTCATAATTTCCATGCTACAGAAATGAACTACCTGGATGTCACCATTAAAAAGAACTATGAAACACAATGGTTTACATCCAAGGTTTTTTGCAAGTCCACATATTCAAACAGTTTTTTGGCATTCGAAAGTAACCATCCATATTACATCAAAAGAAACCTAGTTCGAGGCCAGATGATCTGAGGAGCCAGAATGTGCTCCATTATTACAGATTTTAAATTAGAACTAGGAAATTTGAGTTCTATGTTTCTGGCCAGAGCGTACCCCCCAAAAATGGTTTATGAATTGGCTGACGAAATTCTGAGGGGGTGGGGAAACAAGTTTGTTCCACGTTTAGGTCAAGATACAACCACAAATATGGTGGGGAGACCCAATAATATAAAAAACAAGACTATACCAACACTATGGTTATACAGTTTGGAACTTTTGATGGTAAAGTCAAGAATATTTTGGCTCACAACTGGTTAATATTGCAATGTAACCAAGAGTTAAGTAACAAACTGGGAGAAAAAACACTATTTACAACTAAGGTCGACATAACTTGAAATTTTTGTTTTAACATCCCATCCACCAACAACCCACCCAAGGGGGTACAACTAGTTGTGGTTTATACAAGTATTGTCCCCATATTTACACAGGTAAGGAATTAATGATAGGTAACCCCCAGGGAAAGATTTATTCGAAAAAAGGGAACTGTGATAGCAGTGGGTTAGTATATATAGTTATTTGTCAAGACTGTTACATGTTCTATGTGGGGAAAACAGAGAGATCCCTACGTAAAACAATATATGAACATTTATATGCTATTGAGACACACAATACTAACAATGCGTTATATAAGCATATACTCTCTTGTGGGGTTAGGCAAGGATTTCATTTTGGTATCTTGGTAATTATTAAGAAAGATATTTGAGGGGGGACTGGTCAAATAACATATATAGAAGTGAGTATAGATGGCAGATTTTGTTAAATGCCACCCAGCCTCCAGGTCTGAATGACCATGTTTCCCTTGTACCTATACTTAAAGAAAGAGCGACTAAACTATGACTTGTGAAAGTTTTTATAGAAAGTTTTTGAACAACATATGGTTGTTTTGTATTCATATTAATAATTATTTAATATTCATATTAATAATTATTTTCATTTAAAGTGGTAACTAATATATTGTGATTTTAGAATGGATGTTTTTAAAAGTTCATGAACACTTTTATTGGATAATTGAATTATTTAAGTACTTAATTGCTGTTAATTAATTCAAGGATAAAAACACTTTTTCTGGTTCCATGAGGTGTGTTGGTTTATATATATTTTTTTGCTATTCACTTTAAGAGCTAAGGGGATGGAGCACTGGTTCAAAGTACTGTCGCAGGGTGCTGGTTGAACCAGCTATGCTTCTGCCTTTGTACAACTGAACCGGTATGTATCTTCAGCAAAGACACAAGAATTACAATAGAGTTGGAACCTTGGGAAATCACATCTTCAACAACATCTCTAGAGTTTTTTTTTTTAACTAAGCATCAACATTTACTCATGCCCTTAATGAATTTTAATTAAATTTAACTTGCTTGCATATGCCTGCATAAAGTTAGACAGTTAAAAAAAACTAGCAGTTATCTCATTTACATTGTTTAATAAAATGTATGGTACTTACGTATTATCGCAACCACATTCTCGCGGTTGTGACTTTCGCATAGTGTCAAAAGTTGTTTTGAAGCTTTTCTTTTAGGAAAGATACATTAACAAAAACACATGAAATAATGCTCATTTAACTGTGAATTTTATTTTTATGCAGTTACTGCAGCTTCTTGTCATATTTACAAACGTTTCGAATTTCAACACAAGTAGCGAAACCTTTCCTAACAGTTGCTGCTGATAGTAAGAACGTGATTCTTTATATGCACAACGATGACTATTTCTTTACTAACCCTTATTTAAATCTGAAGAGTAAACAATGTGAAGTGTCAGCTGATCCCCCCAACACACATACACCCACACCCACGAACAGTTAATAATTGATCAAAGGAATACAAAAACAAGGCCAAAATTAGTGGCTAATTCTTTATTCTGATACTGCAGAAAACAGGAATTACTCTTTCTGAAAAGTAAAAGTTTAAAACTTGCACGTTTCCCCTACGGGCCAAATAGCAGTTACATAGCTGGTTAAAAGAAGAGTGATGAATACAATAAAACTTAAGCTCTGGCCATGAACATTCAGAGGGAATATTCCTGATTAACCTGCCTTTGCTTCGGTTGTAATCAGCAAGCCAGGATGTGTCATGTGGTGCAGCAAAGTGGAGTTCACCATGAAAGTGATACATGCCAAGCAGGAGACGAAAAATTGACATTTATTCCTCTCCCTGCCTCATAATGTGTGTGCCACAGTAGTACTTACTTGCTTACACCCCTTTCCAGCTCAATAAAATTGTTTTCCATGACACATTATGAATTTCGCAACTGTGAGAATGTGGTTGCGATAATACGAAAGTACCAAATGTATTTATGAAAAAAACATGGCACTAAGATGTTTCTATGTTCATATGAATGCTATTCTTTCAAAATTCATCACTATAGCTTTCAGTGTCATTTCTAATTCCATGAGGCATACAGGCAGCTAATCAGATACAATTTTTGTTGCTTGTTCATGAATAAACAAGAGTATTGTAATGGGATGTTCTACTGCAGTGGTGGTGCTGCGGTAGTGTTGTCGTCTCACAGTAAGACATTGTCCTGTTCAATTCTAAGCTAGAGCGTCTTCTGTGTGGAGACATGCGTGAAAGGGTGTACCTTCATTGAAGGTTGTGCGTCAGGGCTGGCAACTTGGCATGTAAAATTCTACTGCCAAACATTAGCGGACCGGAGTTCTGTGGCGACCCCTAACTGGGAAAAGCTGAAAGACACAACAACATTGTAATGGGATGCTCTCCTAGACAGCAAAATAATATGCTCACATCCTTGTGTAGTGACATGACAGATTATTCTTTATTCATTTTATTGCATATAAAACAATTTAAAAGGGCTGTGGTGAAACATGCAGCTGCAGCTATCAAGCTTACAGTGCCGGGAACATGGGTATGGAATTATTCAAGAGATGGTTGGAGCTTCTTTAAGTTGGAATGCTTAATTCATCTGTAGAGTGCCAGGAATTGTACCTCATTTAGTAAATCAAGGTCAGAGCTCTCTAGGTACTTATTTAGAACTTTCCCTGAGGGTGAAAACACTACTTCAGCTGCATAGCTGTATAGGTAAACTAGAAAAGATACTCTGATTAGCAGTTAGCTGCTTTAAAGTAATCTGGATTATTGGTCACTCCTCTAATATCTTTCTTTACTCTTTCCATGCTGTTTGCACTGGAATTCCATTCGAGTACAGGGCAGTTTTGTATGATAACTGCAGCACCATTTGTAGGGACCTGTCTTGACTGACATTATTAAACCATGCCCAGTTCGTATAATTCACTTTCATATCTCATTTAAGTTTACTGAGTACATTTCTAGTATGTGGGAACCTCCACATGCCCTTGCTGCACAAGTGAAATCCATTGACCCATTTCAGAAAGGCACAAGAGTAAGATGAATATGACAGAGCAGTTACTTTGCCTTAAAACTCATTTTAATTCCAACTATCAAAACAAAGCAGCTTATTTTGTACAATAACATCCTTAGAATTATACAAACTAGTGTTATAATGAGACTATTCCAGTGTCTGAAGTAGCTTTAGGTTTCTCATGTCGAAACATCCGCTTACAGTTACCTGTATAAATTATGGCCAGTCTTTCTTGACTTCTCCCCTAGCTTGTACCATGTCAAACAATGAAGATGGGGAACACTACTGACTCCACTGCAGTTCATATTAGGGGCACTGTCATGCACAGCATTGACAAGTTTACTGCATGCATGAAAAATATGGGTTGGAAAAAGTACAGTTTTGGCAATCAAAACAAACACTTGCAGATATAGACTTGCAACTTTCCTTTTCTTTGATTATGCCTCCTGTACTCCCTTAAAAAATTAAGCACATTTTGACATTTTTAATCTTGTTTTGGGACAGAGGAGTGGTACACTGAAACTTAATAAACTCCATGTTCTGATGGTTGTAATTTTGGCCAGTAAGGAGATACAAATTATTTCCCATTATCTATCTAGGATTATTTCTAATTTAATAATTTGAATATACCAACTATGAAATAATATTGAATTATTTTAGTTAGAAGTGGTATCACTTTCTAGATAAACTTCAATATGAGATAAAACTTTAGTGCATCGGTTCTTTGTACAGGGATTTGGAAATATCTTGATTTTCTTTATATTGTTTTCTTTCTGTGCTGCCTCTTGAAGGAGTAACAAATATTCTTCAAATTGTGGTGAAGAAGACTTCTTCCATCTCCTTGCTATATTTTCCTTGTCACTGCAAGGATTGTCCATAGGAGGTGCTGGTTTTCTTAATCCATTTTGTGATCCTCTGGAATAGTGAACAAAACTAGTATAATATTTAGAGACAGTCCCCTGGATTCAGCAAGCCCTGCATGGTGTGCAGGACTAGTGCAGGAGCTCCAGCAGGCAATATGTCTGCATTGCGATCTAGGAATAAGCTGCAGGGACGTGCACAAGTGCTCCTGCACTAGTCCTGCATGGACTCAGCTCCTGCTTGCAAATTACCCCATTTGTAGGTGAAATCCATGCAAATGAGGTGAATTTGTGATCCAAGAAGCTGGAAGCTGGCCGCGCAGGACTAATGTAATCTGCAGAAATGTACTCGGTTAGTAACCATGTACATTTCTGCAAACTACAAAACGGAGCCATGACAGCTTCAAATAAAGGGTGGATATTATGTAGAAAGCATGCTAATGGCCAGATATATGGCCATTAACATGGAAAACAGTTGCAAAAATAAAATAATTAACTTTTTTTAGCCGATCTTGGCTATTTAAGCGTAGGGCAGCGGCGCGCAAATGGGATTGGGAGAAAAATAAAATAAAACCCCTAAAATAAGCATTTTAACCAAAATCACTATTTTGCCATTATACTCAATGGCAGGCAAAAGGCAACATGGCCAGTGAATAGAGGTTGCTAAGGGGGGAGGTTCAGTGTGGGACCTGTAACTATGCATCAGCAGGCAATCCTATGCAAATGAGGGAAATGATACTGAATCCCCGATTTCCCCTGCATGCTAGTCAGCACCCGATAGTGTAAGAGCAGGAATAGTTTGGTGCAAGCCTAGGAGTTAGCTGACATCATAGGGGGGTGTCAGGCATACTGTAAGTGGATTGGAGCCCTATGGCTTAGGTTTGCCCTTAGCTAAGCAGAGCTAAGCAAGGGGATGTGTCTGAGACTGCCTAGCACTGTTTACATTGCCTAAGGAGGTGCGCGCGCTGTGCACCGGGTTTTAAAGGAAAAAAATAGGAAATAGCAGCTCTGTGCACATTTGAGCACTGTGTTTGCATGGAGCCCCCCAGACATAAACAGGAAGGCAATGGGAAGGAAAAACAGCAGTAGGAAAGTAATCCAGAAGAACTAGCATAGCTGGCAGGTGAAATGTATCAGAATCAGCCAATTACACAGGCAACAGACCAGCTCAGCCCAGAACACTACTATAACCTATGCAAACACCTTTCCCTCTGATTTTTCCCACATACTCTACACCACTGGTGTATACAAGTGGGGAATTTTAACAAACAAAACAACAAAATGATAGGGGCTGCAATAGCTATCATACATCAACATGTGGAAGAGACTGAGGGTGGTGAAGATGAAAATGCTGTTGACCAACCCACAGTGAGGAGACGGAGAAGAGTGTACAGACCTAGCGTAACCTACCAGGGGCTACATGGGTTGGAGTTAGTGGAGCGCTATAGGGTGGACAGGGACCTTCTACAGCAAATTGTTAAGCTGTGCCGGCCATGCCTTGCACACAGAACTAACAGGGGGGAACCCATCCCAGTGGATACCAAGGTATGAGTAGGCCTAAGAATACTAGCTACAGGTACCTTCCAAAGGCCAACTGAAGATATCATTGGGATCTCACAGGCATCAGCATCCGGGATACTCCACCAGTTCCTGTATGCCATGTCAGCACATGCCTGTGAGCACATATATTTCCCCAACACCTGTGAGGCATTGGCCAGCAATATACATCTCTTCCACCAAATAGCAGAATACCCTGAGGTAGTGGATGCTATAGACTGCACACATATTCATCAAAGCACCCCCTGGTAAGCGGGGTAGGGTCTACATCAACCACAAGGGCTTCCCTCCATCAAATGCCAGGTTGTGTGCAATGCCCAAGGCATTATAATAAATGTATGTGCTGGCTGCTCTGGAAGCTATCACGATTCCCATATCTAGCATCTGACACAGCTGTACCAGAGATTTGCCAGTGGGGACATCCCTTACAGTCACCTAATGGGGGATGCTGGTTACGCACTGGAGCCGTGGTTGATGGCACCCCTCAGAAACGTATACATGCCTAAACAAGAACTCCATAATGAGGCACACGCACAGACCAGAGTTGTAATAGAGAGTGTTTTTGGGATGCTCAAGTCACAGTTCTGGTACCTGGACACATCTGGTGGAGCCTTGCATTACTCCCCAGCTACATATACTCAAATTTTCATTGTATGTGCCATGCTACACAGTATGATCCCGCGGAAACAGCTACAGCAGTGACAGCATGGGGAAGGGCCACACAGACCACCACCATTGCCTAGGCCTGCACAGGCACAGAGTGACTCAGAGGAGGAACAACCTGAGCCTGCCCCAGTAGGCAGAAGGAGGCATGCCCAGTATGCCTTGGCCGTGGCAAAGAGGCAACGCATAGCACATACACTGACAAAGGAGGGACCCAGGGACTGACACCACTCTCCGACTCGCACATACAGTAAAAGGGATGCCAAACATGACACTACCTCTGCTCAACCATGTATAGGGAGTGTACTATGTGCATCCAACATAGGCAGTCCTCCAGCACCATCCTTAATACTGGCATACCCACAAGCTAAGTCACTCTCCTTACCAATTGCTGAATGGAGTAGTATGTGTTGTTACCTGTATCTATGGTATGGATGTGAGCATGCAAGGGAATTGGTTGACTGAATGGGATGCCAGCAGATAGTAGACACCTATAGTGGCACCATGAGATCTGTAACAAATACTGGTGTCACCACAGTAGCCAGTACTATACATGTGACAAAACCCACTGCAGGAAATGTGCTGGGCCACATGTGTGTCCATATGACTCACACAGGCCAGTCAGGGAGGTTCACATACCCAACAATAGTCTCAGCCAGCAGGACAAGTTTAGACAAACACAAACAAAGGCTGTGCTAAGGCCTCTGAATGATGGCTATGGGTAACCCCCCCCCCCCAGGCCTACAAAGACAGACTACAGCAGATCAGGCAGTGGGATGTTAGTTATGAAGGGTAGGAAGCCAGAAACTGATATGTAAGTCAATCAAACCTGAGCTGTAGTACACTGATATGCCTCTAGTCAGCATGATAGGTTAGAATACCGAATGAAATGGAGTACCTGTCATACCAGTACAGTCATAGCAAATATGTACAAGTGTCAAGTGTGCCCTCCAATCCTATGTAGAAATGTAGAATCAGTCAGGTGTGCCCCCCAATCCTAAGTAGAAATGTAGTAACAGTCAGGTGTGCCCCCCAATCCTATTTAGAAATGTAGTAACAGTCAGGTGTGCTCCCCTCCAATCTGATGTATAAATGTAATAACATGTATGTGTAGGTATAATACCAGTGGATCACAGATGACCTGAGGTGGCCAAGGTAGCAGGACAGATTGTAGCATTTGTACAATATGCAGGTATGAGTGTGTTAGGTTGCTGTGTGTTTCATATTGTGTGAGAGTGGTCAGTATGTATGCATGTTGAGGTTTGACCTGGCGGCCATTGCCCACTACTGCCAATGACAGGGCCAAGTCCTCACAACTGCAGTACCAAAGACAATTCTCCCCAGTATAACACATGCTAGCAGTAAGCCATTGTAAATGTATGGTGGTAATATGTGTCACCATCTGAAAGATGGACATGGCATGACTGTTGGGCTAGATATACAAGCAATACACAGGGAAAAGCACCCCGTATATACAGTATATAATGTGTAACTGTGAAATGGACACACCCTTGGAATTGTACATACAGGTATGTATCACATTGTCTGGGCTTGTAGTAGGGAATACCGATGTCGTCTGGCTGAACACTTGCAGATCACAAAGGTGATAGGACTGATGTATTAGGAAACAGCTGATGTCCCTGCACAAGCCAGCATAACTGGAATGCCCCATGCATATCTGTGAGTAAGATGCAAGTAATGTCCATAGCACACATGCACCCAGCTCATGCACACACCACCCACAGGTACCTCTCTGGTCGTATGCCTGCTGTTAGGAATGGGTACAATATGACCCCCACCTGTGTATGGCAATAGCGAAAGAATGCAGCATGCAGTGCAGGTGTCCCATGCAGGTGTGTCCCTAGCTGTAAGTAGCACCCTGCCAACATCCACACCACCTGATCAATACTGATAGAAAGTATTGGCATGAACACCTAGCACACCTACCCTGACACCCCAGGGGAATATACTGTATGGCAGTCTGAGACTGTAGAACTGCCAGAATGCAATGGCCTGCTACAGCTGGCCTGCATCACCACCAAATGGCCTACAGGCCTTTGGCAAAGGCCTGCATCTCACCCATACTGCCAGTGTATGTTATGTCATGGACACCCAAATAACAACATAACACACTCCACATAAGCCATATGCAAGGCCATGTGGACATACCACAGTAACATGTCCACCATGTCCCACTGCATGAACTGTGGACCAACACCAAAACACAGCTGTGATGAAGTGATAACTATAGGGAAAGTATCAGAGAATGTATGCATAATGTATGGAAGAGGATAGAATAATGGTGGGGGATGGGAGCATGGGCAGCATGGGATGTGCAAGGTCTGACACACAGCCATGTGCACATATTATCCCTGGCTGCAAACACAAAACTGGGTGGCTACAAACCTGCCCATATACCATAATAGGGGTAATGTCCTGACTTATTACCCCTGCCTCTGGATAACCTGTGTGAATTTGTACAGCTGTGAGGTATTGCTACAGCAAGATAAGACCATACTGTCATGTTGATGGATGTACAAGTATGGGATCCTCTGCCAGCACTGTACCAAGGTGCTGAACTGGATACAAAGACCCAGCAGCAAATGTCTGCAGCTCCCCCTCCAGAATGGCATAACTTTCCATGAATATGTAGGCATTTGACCACAATACTGGACACAGCTGCAATTGCCCTGTGTTCCCCAGGACATCACTGTGAGCAAAAATGTCCACCTGACAGTACTTGAGGACATAAAACATCACAGTGTATAACAGTACACATGTCTGAATATCTCTGCTAACACCAGTACCATATAGCAGAAGCAGCACAGACACAATCACCTATGGTACACACTATCCCTTGCACAGTTTGACTCCATATTGCCAACTGATCCACAGATATCCTGCAGAAACAGTTTGCTACCTGCAGGTGTAGAACACAAAGGTGTGCACTGGAGTACAAACTACCTGGAATGGATCCATACATTCAATACAGAAGGGCATACTGGGCATGCTCACACACACAAACAAATGAAGCCCATGTCTGCCAACAATAGTGGACCATACATATCTGACAGTTGCAGATGTTAGTGCATACTCTCCTCAGTATGCACCAGTCATGCTTTGCACACACATTGGATAGGAATACACAGATATATCCAAGGACAACAAACTATAATATGCCAAAAGTACATATAAATAGATGTGTGGAAGAGAGTGACAGTGACAAAGAGCCTTCCATCACAGGACCTGTCCCACCCAGCACACAGCCAAATGGCTACAACCACATGATATGTAAATGTAAATGTCACTCACTATAGAAATTAGCCAGTGGTATCCCTCAGCATTACAGACTCTGTGGTGCAAGTGCTAGCTGTGCAGCATGATTGTACAAGGCAGTAGTCATTTAGCAGTTGTATACATGTACCTGCGGAATATAAACCTGTGTGTGCCTGAGTGTAGTGTGTCTACCTCTAGATGAATGGGTTATGGCACATGCACACACACTGCACTCTCCATAGCCCTACTATGACAAGCCTGTTGATGTCTTCTACTTTGGAATACACCTTTGGGAAAAGAGTATCCCAGTAATCTCTGTGGCATGTCCTATAACTGTGTAGTGTGATAAACTAGTTAGGTAGGAGTTCTAATCACAGACATGGCAACTGTGTATGTGTGTGCCTTTGTCTGTGTAGGATGCAATGCTTTTAGGCTAGTCACACTCACTACAGTTCAAATGCAATACTTTGGCAAGGTTGCTGATGTCGTTCACTTTGAAATACACCTTTGGGAAAAAGTTGCCCAGTAATCTCTGTGGCACATCTTATAACCCCATAATGCTGTAGTGTGATAAACTAGTTAGGTATGAGTTTTAATCCCAGACATGGTAACTGTGTGTGTGTGTGTGTGTGTGTGTGTGTGTGTGTGTGTGTGTGTGTGTACCTCTGTCTGTGTAGGAAGCAATGCTTTTTAGGCTAGTCAAACTCACTACAATTAAAATGCCCTACTTTGGCAAGGCTGCTGATGTAATTCACTTTGAAATACACCTTTGGGAAAGAAGTAACCCAATAATCTCTGTGGAGTGTCCTATAACTGCATAATGCTGTAGTGTGATAAACTATTTAGGTAAGAGTTCTAATCCTAGACATGGCAACGGTGTGTGTTTGTGCGTGTGGGTCTCTGTCTGTGTAGGGAGCAACGCTTTTTAGGCTAGTCACACTCACTACAATTCAAATGCCCTACTTTGGCAAGGCTGCTGATGTCATTTACTTTGAAATACACCTTTGGGAAAGGAGTAGCCCAGTAATCTCCATGGTGCATTCTATAACAATGTAATGCTGTAGTGTGATATAGTACTTTGGTAGGGGTTCTATTCCCACACATGGCAAGTGTGGATGTTTGTGTGTGCATTTCTTTGTGTAGGGATCAATGCTTTTTAGGCTAATCACACTTACAACAATTCAAATGCCCTACTTTGGCAAGCCTGCTGATGTTATTCACTGTGAAATACACATTTGGGAGGGGAGTAGCACAGTATTTTCCATGGCGTGCCCTATAACTGCATAATACTGTAGTGTAATAAATAAGTTAGGTAAGAGTTCTATTCCCAGACGTGGCTACTGTTTGTATGTGAGTGTGTGTGTGTATGTGTGTGTGTGTGTGTGTGTGTGTGTGTGTCTGTGTAGGGAGTAATGCTTTTTAGGCTAGTCACACTCACTACAATTCAAATGCCTTACTTTGGTAGGCTGCTGATGTCATTCACTTTGAAATACAGGTTTGGGTAAGGAGTAGCCCAGTAATCTCTGTGGTGCATCCTATAACAGTGTAATGTTGTAGTGTGATATAGTATTTTGATAGGGGTTCTATTCCCACACATGTCAAATGTGGATGTTTGTGTGTGTTCCTTTATCTTTGTAGGGTGTAATGCTTTTGAGGCCATTCACATTCACTACAACCTCCATTGACCTTCTTTGGCAAGCCTGCTGATGTCATTCCCAGTGAAATACACCTTTGGGGAATGATTACATCAGTAATCTCCATGATGTGTCCTATAACTGTGTAATGCTGTAGTGTAATAAACTAGTTAGGTAGGAGTTCTTATCCCAGACATGGCAAGTATGTGTGTGTGTATCTGTCTGTGTTTCTCATTCATATCCTGTGTGGAGGTGGCTGTGTGAGTGTGTAACAACTGGACTCATGGTGGAGCGGGTTTTGCAAATTTCTTATATGGTGGCCCTATTATATGTCACAATGTCCACCTTACAAGGATAACAGATGTGAAATAGCCAAGAGGCTGGGGTGCCAATCCATACCCCTACATGTGACATCAAGGCCTGGTGAACAAAGTTAGCAACCTTTGTATTACCCAGAGAACACTCTCAACCCATGTCTCATACACAAACACACTGGCCTAGGCAACAACCGCTATGTTAAGCAACTCCACACCAGGATACGCGCACGCCGGACAACGTGCACGGCTCCAAACAATCCATCAGCATTCTGAAAAAAGAGTGAGCCAGCACGTACAGTTCTGTCGAACCCAACTTTATTTTTAAGCAGATTCCATTAAAAATAAAGGAATCCTAGTAACCAAGCATACCAAACATACCGGTTTCGGCCATATCATGGCCTTTATCAATGCTATAAATTCTATACAAGTCAGGAAACCCGACCCCTAGTGAGCAACCAATATATACTCCACATTTAAAGTGATACATGTTCTTATACAATAAATAAATGTATTGGAACAAAACAGCACTTTTACCCCCATAATAATATACTTCAACATAATAAACATGTAGAATACATTTATAATCATAAATATCCTCAGAAATGTTGTAAGAGAAAGGGAATATACCATAACCAAAATATTTGGGGGGCCTTGAATAATAATCAGAAAAATTTATCGAAACAATTTTTATATATGAATAACATATATATGTTTTATATATATTAATAAACCTCAAAATTTATCATAAATATTCATTCCCACTAATATCACAATATTGGTTCAGGCTATCCAAATACTATATGATATATACATGAATTTATAATATCATAAACTCAACTCAGTAAAACCTGGAAATGGTATATACATCCTCCATATTCCTGTTATTTTTGAAATATCCCTTGAACCAAAATTTGTAAATGGTACATAATCCCTTTATATAGATCATAATATATATACATGACTTATGAAATTCTATTCTAACATATTTAAACCGGGTCTAAATAAACCACCCAATTGAATTATCCACCTATTTTCCATTTGATTAAGTTTTTGATGCCATCCGGCTTTAAAACTCCTATGAAGGGTTATCCTGTCTATAACAACAAACCGAAAAATAGCCGAAGAATGTTTCAAGGTGTGTTTGAATAAGGCATTGGCAACACATTTATTCTTAATTGCACTTAAATGTTCCCCTATTCTAAACTTGACAGGTCTGGACGTTTGTCCGACATAGAATGCAGAACATGTATCACTTTAAATGTGGAGTATATATTGGTTGCTCACTAGGGGTCGGGTTTCCTGACTTGTATAGAATTTATAGCATTGATAAAGGCCATGATATGGCCGAAACCGGTATGCTTGGTTACTAGGATTCCTTTATTTTTAATGGAATCTGCTTAAAAATAAAGTTGGGTTCGACAGAACTGTACGTGCTGGCTCACTCTTTTTTCAGAATGCTGTTGGATTGTTTGGAGCCGTGCACGTTGTCCGGCGTGCGCGTATCCTGGTGTGGAGTTGCTTAGCTGGTTTCTTTCGCGCTGGGGAGATCTGGTTCGCCGAACCATTGCTTTTTCAATTCAAGTTGGAGTTTAAGATACAGTCGGAGACCTAACCTTGGTTTTATATGGATGGTGCGTGTCTATGGAAATAGGATTTGTCTACTTTTTTCGCATGAGAGGTTTTTTCTATTTTTACTAATTGCGAATTGACGGCCATCTTGTTTGGTACGCATTTGAGGTACTTTTTTCATGGATTGGGACATTGGGGCATTTTCTACTTCTTCTGAATCTCAACGGATCATGTTTGGGTCACAAATAGTGAATATGTGACTTATTTACATCATATAAATGGGTCATTTCATGCTGTGGGATTGTTATACTATTTCGGGCCCTGATATCTACAAACTTTGGATTTAAACTAGTCAGAGTGACTGCAGGTTTACGAACACAGAGCGTTTGAACTAACGGATGTTTTGGACTATTTGTTTTGTTAATTTTAGATCTGGATTATGATTTGGACAACAACTGGACTTTTATATTGTTCATTATTTGTATGATTTTCTGTTTATTAATATAACAGATGTTTTTTGATACATACATAATTTTTGTAGTTCATATATCTGTGTGTACATATATGTTCATTAATAGTGTGGTCTATCTGCTTGATTATGTACAATGGTTATTAATAGTATTAACAGTATTAATGGGTTGAGAACAGTGGGACATCCTTGAATTGTAGGACAGGGGTTCACGCTATTTTTGAGTGATGACTAGTTTATATGGCTTGGGAGTGTTCTGGTTCATTTTCAGGGGCTTGTGTTAAGCTTTTGAAATGTTTTTGGTTGGTTGGGTTCATTCCGGGTTTTAGGTATAAACCACTAAACATTTGGTTTCAATATTTAATTAGTGATTGGACACATGCAACCTTACATTTGATTATAGTTATGAGAATTTTAGTGGTTTGTTTGGCCTTGTAGGCTAGAGAGTTTCCTTTATAAACATAGTGCGGCATTGTGATGGTTTATCAAGGCCTTTAACAACATTAATTTATATATATAAGGGATTGGCCCCAATATAGATGCCTTTTGCATGTATTTAGCATATGGCTTAATCGGCCTTAGGTCTGGAATGGTATGAGTGTATGGGGCTTTAGTGATACTGTTATTTTCTGAGTAGCCTTGATTGTAACTAACACAACTCGGGACAAATGTGAGTTTATAACAGGTTGAATCCTGGATGGTTCATGGGTTGGTGTGATTATAATATCTTACGGTGGCAATATACTACTATAGAATTGAATTTTTGGCAGAGACGCAGGTCGGCCTATTGATGGGCAACATTTTTTAGAGTTGGATTATTTATTCAATTGAGTGTATTTTTTCTGGAATTTTCCCCAGACATTACACTTTTGATATTAGATATGTTAAATTGCCTATTGAGACGAAGGTCAGTTCTTTGATGAAGAGTTTTTTTGTATATTGGGCCACTTATGGTAAGATAGTTAAAAGGTTCAGTTTACCTGAATAATTTTTAAATATAGTTGATGGGTCACACCTAACATGGACAATAGTATCCATATGGATTAATAGAAGCTGTTGTTTGTTCTCAAGGTCACTCGGTCAATTTGTGCCCTTACACTATAATATATTTGGGTGTTTTACATTTCAATTATGGATATTGGTGATTTATTGAAGGGTCTTTCGGCCGATCAAGATAATTTGGAGGTGTTTGGTTTAAATACAATATTGGGACCGGATTCCACGAATTTATTATCAGATGGCCCATCACAGTGCAACAACATGTTTTCTAAGCTCAATAGACACATGAAAGCTTCACGTACTAATGTATGGCATTTGAAACTTTTCAAAGCCTACAAGGTTAAAGATATTACTCCTAGGGGACTAAGGGTCCGTATACAACCCATTGTGGCCAACATAGATAGTGAGCTTTCCAAGGAATGGGCGGAGGCACAACATTTATCCTCTATGCATTTTGTTGACTGTTTACTAAGGTACTATGACAGGACTATTCAGAGTCAACTTACAGAGACTGAAATTTTGTGTGGGGAGGTAGAAAAATTGAAATCTGAAGTGTTATATTCACAACATGTTTCAGACCTGGCCAAGGACCTCTCAATATTGGAAAAACAGCTTACAAAAAGGAAGATTAACAAGTTTAATCGTGATTTGATGGACTATGAAAAAGGGAAACCTTTTGTAAACCACAAATCTGTAAGATTTCAGGAATCCAGATTTACTAATATTAATAATAAAAAAAGACCAAGGTCCATCTTAAGGCATCATAAATCCATGTCTGATACCACCTCAGAAGAGGAGGCCTCCTCTGTAACGGATGAGGAGGGTTCTTTATGCCAGGTGTCCCCAGCGGCGAAAAGGAAACAACCCCCCCCCTTTAGAGCTAGGGGTAGGAGGCGGGGGGGTAAGAAGCATAAGAACAGATTCCGGCAACATAACCTTGCAGTCCCTGTTACAACAAATGGTGACATAATTGATAATATACATAATATTTCCTCTTTTGAACTTTCTCCAGCACATATCAAACTATTGAATAAAGGGCTTTCTTTTGTACCCTCATCATTGGTTTCAGAAACTCAGTTATTACAAGATGTTGATGAATTTTGTAGAATACTTAACCTAAAAATCTTTTTTGCAGATCAGGAAAATACTCAAAGATCATCTGATTTTAGGTTTAGGAAATCTAATTTTATTCCCCCCATGAACAAACATGTGTCCATTTTTAGAGAGTGTATAATGAAAGAGTTACACTTTTCCAATTTATATGGGCTTACTGAAAATAATTTAACAGCAGTTGAAAGGCAAGCTTTGGTTGAGCTTGGTAGTAATCATAACATAGTAATAACTATGGCGGATAAAGGAGGAGCAGTTGTAGTTTTGGATCATTCATTATATAATCAGGAAACATTGCGACAGTTAGCAGATTCTAGTTTTTACATGGTATTAAATGTGGATCCGACCCTATCTTTCAAGAGAGAAATTGATGATTTTTTGGATTTATCGGTGCAACAAGGTATCATTACTACACAGGTAGGTGTGCAACTTAAGGTGGACGAGCCTAGTTCTCAGTATTTATATATGTTACCGAAGATACACAAAGATCCATTACATCCTCCTGGGAGACCTATAGTTTCAGGTAGGGTTCCTTAACGGAACCATTGTCAGCTTTTTTGACTCAGTATTTGAAACCTTTACTGTCACTTATTAGGTCTCGTATTAAAGATACCACCGAATTCCTAAATATAATCAATGATTCCCAACTAGAATCTCACTGGCTACTTTGTACTCTTGACGTGGCTTCATTATATACAAGTATTCCACATGATCAGGGAATTCTAGCTGTTTCCTTTTGGTTATACAAATCCAACCTTTATTCTTTAGCCTTTAACAACTTCTTGATCAAGCTCACTGAACTTGTACTACGGAAGAATATCTTTTATTATGCAGGTAAGGCCTATTGGCAGATTAAGGGCACTGATGGGTGCTTCCTTTGCACCCATCTATGCAGATTTGTTCATGGGGTACTATGAGGCTAGGTATATATATGATGACCAACATAATAAATTTTACAACATCTGGATATCTGGCGGAGATATCTAGACGATTGCTGGATGGTGTGGCGTGGAGATAAGCAAAGTTTAATACAGTTTGTGGATTATTTGAATAATAATACTCTTGGCATTCGGTTCACGGCTAATATTGAACTTTCAGAGATTGTATTTTTGGATGTTAAGGTTTCTAAACTTGTAGATAACACTTTATCGACCACTATATATCGTAAATTTCCCAAATACAATACTTTATTACATGCTAAGAGTTCTCATCCACGCCACACCATCCGCAATATTCCGAAATCTCAATATATGAGAATCACACGTATTTGTTCATCTGATGAAGATTATTTGGATTGTAGTCTGGATTTATCGCGCAGGTTTCTACAAAGGGGTTATGAATCTCAATTATTAGCCAAAGCTGAAGGACAAACTATTAGAATGACACGTCAGGATTTATTATGTTACAAAACAAATAACAGGGATTGTAAGAAAGCAAATCACAATCAACCAATACGGTTGGTAACTACCTATGGTAATAATACCAATCGTTTCAGGGATGTCATTAACCAACATTGGGGCATTCTTTTGTCACATGAGGTTTTAGGTAGGTTGTTGCCGGAAAATTGCCAGTTTTCTTACCGGCGGGGAAGAAATATGAGTTCTCACTTCACACATTATAAAAGATACATTCCAAATATACCACAACAAAGAACTTTAAGTGGTGAAATACTAAGGGGGTGTTATCCTTGTGGTCATTGTGCTGCTTGTCAACATTTGCAACAAACCAAAGAATTTTCTAGCAAAAATACGTCCCGAATTTTTGAGATAAGGGTTTTTGCTAATTGCAGCACAGATTGGGTGGTATATTTGGCTACCTGTAGTTGTTCTGCATTCTATGTCGGACAAACGTCCAGACCTGTCAAGTTTAGAATAGGGGAACATTTAAGTGCAATTAAGAATAAACGTGTTGCCAATGCCTTATTCAAACACACCTTGGAACATTCTTCGGCTATTTTTCGGTTTGTTGTTATAGACAGGATAACCCTTCATAGGAGTTTTAAAGCCGGATGGCATCAAAAACTTAATCAAATGGAAAATAGGTGGATAATTCAATTGGGTGGTTTATTTAGACCCGGTTTAAATATGTTAGAATAGAATTTCATAAGTCATGTATATATATTATGATCTATATAAAGGGATTATGTACCATTTACAAATTTTGGTTAAAGGGATATTTCAAAAATAACAGGAATATGGAGGATGTATATACCATTTCCAGGTTTTACTGAGTTGAGTTTATGATATTATAAATTCATGTATATATCATATAGTATTTGGATAGCCTGAACCAATATTGTGATATTAGTGGGAATGAATATTTATGATAAATTTTGAGGTTTATTAATATATATAAAACATATATATGTTATTCATATATAAAAATTGTTTCGATAAATTTTTCTGATTATTATTCAAGGCCCCCCAAATATTTTGGTTATGGTATATTCCCTTTCTCTTACAACATTTCTGAGGATATTTATGATTATAAATGTATTCTACATGTTTATTATGTTGAAGTATATTATTATGGGGGTAAAAGTGCTGTTTTGTTCCAATACATTTATTTATTGTATAAGAACATGTATTACTTTAAATGTGGAGTATATATTGGTTGCTCACTAGGGGTTGGGTTTCCTGACTTGTATAGAATTTATAGCATTGATAAAGGCCATGATATGGCCGAAACCGGTATGCTTGGTATGCTTGGTTACTAGGATTCCTTTATTTTTAATGGAATCTGCTTAAAAATAAAGTTGGGTTCGACAGAACTGTACGTGCTGGCTCACTCTTTTTTCAGAACAACCGCTATGTTGGTAGTACCCTGCATATTGCCCACAGATAGTAACCATGGTGTGACTGCAGTGGACCACAGAGTGCATGGCACCCTGTCCATCAGTACAATAGGCACGTACATGCAGACAGTGTGCCTTCACTATGTTCCCCACTGAATGCCTGTAACACCTGTGGTGCCATCAAATGTGACCCACAAAGGACATACCATGCCTTAAACACATGCCCTGTATGGATAGATGCCACTGACACCAGGAAATACCTGTAACATGCTATCAATTTGTTTGCATGGTCAGCCTGCTGTCCATTGCCAGTTCCTG
Organism: Protopterus annectens; assembly: GCF_019279795.1. Taxonomy (NCBI): domain Eukaryota; kingdom Metazoa; phylum Chordata; order Ceratodontiformes; family Protopteridae; genus Protopterus; species Protopterus annectens. The sequence continues at coordinate 156,918,100 of NC_056751.1, forward strand.
CCACATGAGGCCAGGACTGGCACATCTGTTGATAGCAATCTGTGTAAACAACATGGGCCACATACCCCAGGTACAGTTCCACATGTCAATGTACATGCATGTGGGATTTGTGCACATCCCAGACAGCATCCATGTCATGGACTAAAGAATACATACATTGCAAGCAATGCACAGCAATGGTCACACACAATAGTTACCCAGGTGACTGGATGGTGAATACAATACCCACCTGTGTGGGCCAATCCAGACACTACACCCCTAGTGTAGCCTGCTGCTAAGTTATACCTTTCACCTAGCATTGTATAGCCTTCTGGCACAGTGAATTACTACACACCCATGAAGCAATGCAGGCATGCATGTCAGTACTGGCACTCTGTGTCTGTGTGTGTGGTGTATGATGCTTTTGATTACATTCACACTTACTACAACTCCCATTGGCATACTGAAGCATGCTGCCTCATGTCAGACACCTTCACATACCCTTTGCCCATATAACCTCCGAATGGATGAAATTTACCTTTAAATATTCTAGTACAGAGTTTGAGTTTTTGGATGTGAAAGTTAATAGAAATACATTGAATAAAATTGTGACTGGTGTTTTTAAGAAACCAATGAAAAAGCATAACTTATTACACAACAGAAGTATGCATCCAAAGCATGTTAAGAATAATGTACTAAAGGGACAAGTTTTTAGAATTATGAGGCTACACAATAAGGACCCTGAATTAAGTGTAGCCTTATCAGAGCTTAAACGAGATTTTTTGGTTAAGGGGTGCTCAGAGAGTGATATTGATAGATGTATTGATGATACCTGGATCCGGAGGAATGATAGGTGTACACCATATTTTGGTATCAATAGTGTTGATAATAATGATACAGTACTGGGGAGTAATGATACTCATAGGTTCATAGGTTCATAAGTTGGTACTAGGCTATCGGCCCTAGGGGCTATACATGCCTAGCCATAACAATTCCCTGGATATTCCCCAAATATTTACTTCTCTGGACCCCTGTCTAGCAGGGCGACTGGCATGATTCCCCGGGGTGAATTTCCTAGCTCTCATCCAATCATCAAGGTTCCTTTTGAAGAGGACCAAAGATGCACTCTGCTTGACATGTATGGCAGTCTATTCCAGAGTATGGGGAGTCTCTGGGTCAGGAACGTATCCCTCCAGCATGTTTTGTTCATTGTGATGACAAGGTTTAGATCCATGGAATGTGTGGCTCTGAGAAATTGTGATTTCTTTAAATGGAGCATGTCCAACAGCTCAGGGTTTGACATGGCCTTGTATGTTAAGCAGAGATTGCCTCTGAGTAGACAATATGCCACAAAGTATAGCTGGAGTTTTTTTAGATGGTCAGCATATGGCATCTGCTTTAGGCCTGTGATTCTTTTAGTGTGGTATTTCTGAGGCCTTTCCAGCTGTTGCAGATATCTTGTGAGGTACATACCAAATGGGGCATTATACTCTATAATGGGTCTAATGAGGGATGAGTACAGTGGGACAATGACCTCCTTTTTTTCTGGATGAAAAGCCCTTAGTAATGAGGTGTGCCACATAGAAGGATTTCCTGACTGTTGTGGTGATGTGGTTATCGAAAGTGAGACCATTGTCCACCTGTGTCCCTAAGTCTCTCATCACACTTTTGATGTTTAGTGTACTGCCACCTGTGTGGTAATTCATGGGTACATGTTTTTTCCAAAGGGGATAACTATACGTTTCTTGGCATTAAGCTTGAGCCCATGGCTCTGGCACCAGGCATCTGTTTCTGTAAGGCCCTTTTGTAGAATATCCACATCATTTGGGGATTCAATAATGGCTCCCAGTTTGCAGTCATCTGCAAACTTTGTTAGCCAGAGTCCCTTAGTGTTGGCCTGTACTTCAGAGAAGTAGATGCCAAACAAGAGTGGTCCCAAGAATGAACCCTGAGGTACTCCACTTGTCACTTGTCTGGAGCTGGATTTGGAGTCAGCTACGTTTACAGTCTGGGTTCTGTCAGTAAGCCAGTTGGCAACCCATCGAGTGATGTAGGGATTTATGCCCAGCTTAGTAAGTTAATCTATGATTCCAGAGTGAGGGATGGTGCCGAAGGCCTTGGCAAGGTCCAGATAGGCTGTGTGGACCACCTTACCCTCGTCCACAGCTCTGGAGACTGATTCAAAGAAGTCAATCAGATTCAGGAGACAAGATTGGCCCTTCACAAACCAAACTGGGTGGGGTCTAGTGTTTGAAGGTTGCCAATGTCTTTGTTTATAAGTTCCATGATAATGCATTCCATGCCCTTGCAGATCAGGCTTGTCAGACTGATGGGACGGTAGTTCCCTGGATCCAAGGTGGATCCCCCCTTGTGGAGTGGGATAACTGTAGCTGTGCGCCACTCAGTGGGCACAAAGTCTGAGGTGAGGCTATGATTAAACATGACACTTAGGTGAGGTGCCAGTTCATTTTGTAGTTCATGTAGTACACAGCCTGGGATGTCATCTGGTCCCATGGATGCTGTATTCTTAGCTTTAGAGAGTGCGGTTTCTACATGTGTGGCCGTGATTACCAGAATTTGGCAATCTTTTGGTATTGAGATGGGCCCTTTAGTGGGTGAGTGGGGGGTGAAGTTGGCACTAAATCTATCTGCCAGGATATTGGCAATATCCTTGGGATCAGTATATTTAATGCCATTCTGTTGTAGCTCAGAGCAGATCTGAGCATTGCCATTTAGATTCTTGACATAACTATAGAATGCCTTGTGGTTGTCTTTTGAATCTTTGGCAATTTTATTTTCGTAACTAGCTTTTGAGAATTTTATGAGGGATCTCGGCTTCTTACTGAGGCTGGTGTGGGAATTTTTTGCATCCTGAGATTTTCCTCTTTTCTGCAACAGTTTCTTCCTTCTGTTGTATAGTTTGTTTATAGCAGGGGACCACCAGATTGGCTTCCTTTTTTTGGAGAAGAGCATCTTGGTTCTATTTGGGATGGCACAATTCATGCATGAGTGGATGTGCTCATACAGTGCCTTAGTGTGGGATTCTGCAGTCGAACTTTCAGATCCTGTCTGCATGGGTGTTCATGAAGTTTGTTACTTCTGACTTCAGTAGCATGAAGTTGGCTTTGGAGAAGTTTTTTAAGGAGGTTTCCTTACTGGGTGGTGGGGGTGAGATGTGGATGTCAAGGGTGATTAGCTTATGGTCAGACCTGACCAATGAGAGGGTGACCACTGGTGTGGAGCATTTATCTCCCATGTTGGTAATGACCAGGTGTAGGATATTGGAACATTGGTGGGACAATGGATTAGTTGATCCAGGGCATTGGAATTTATGAATTCCAAGAACCGTTGGGAAAAGGAGTTGGTACCCGAGTAGTTTTCCCAGTTAATGGCAGGGTAGTTGAAATCACCCAGTATTAGGGTGTTTGGTTGTATCTTAATATTTTCCAGTATGTTTAGAAAGGTGTAGTGAGAATCTTGGGGCATGGTGGGGGATCTGTAGCAAGCTACAATTTGGCTTGCAGTCTTACCTAGTGTTAGTTGCACCTGGAGAATTTCAGATGCATTGTGTTGGGCAACTAGCCTGGAAGTGTGAATATCCTTGGTGAATATGGACACTCCTCCACCTTTAGTGTTTTGGTCTTGGTTTTGTGGCCGAAAAGTGTGGTAAGAGTTGTAGCCTGGTATTGCAGGGGTGCCCTCGGGAGCCTTGAACCAGGTCTCAGTTACTGCACAGATATCGATGTTCTCCATTTTTAGGAGTGTCTCGAGAGAATGCATTTTGAGGTTTAGACTTCTAGCATTGAGTAGCATTACCTTCAGATTTTGCATGCTTGTATCTGTTATGGTGGTGGTTTTATCCTTTGAACCTTGCCTAAAAAAGGCACTATGGGGGTGGCAAGAGCTTTAGCCAGTAACCTGAATCCTAGGGGTGACAGGTGCAGACCATCTCTGACAAAGCATCGTGGTTTGTCAATCATGTCTTCCAAGGCAGACAGATACTGGATCCCCTTTGAATGACACCAGAAGCTTAGCCAATTGTTGAAGTCAATCATTTTTGTCCTTATACTGTGGTATCATTCTGGGTGAAGGCAGGATGCTACTCAGGGCTAGGGTCATACCTGCCTGGGCCACATGATCCAAGAGCTCTTCCATGTCTCTTTTCATGTAGTCCAGGGAGGTACATCTCAAGTCATTCACTCCAGCATGGACAATGCCATAGTTGTATTTGTACTTATTGTGGAGTGACTTGAGTGCATGCATTATGTGGTGGATCCTAGCATCCGGCAGGCAGCTGACTGTAATTTTCTCCTGGTTCAGCCTGGTGAGTGGGACATCAGTGTGCCTGGCTATAGAGTCATCTATGACTAAAGTGTTGGGTACATTGTCTTGCCTTAGGGGCTGTTGTTGGGTGGCACACTGATGTTGTGAGCTATGTGTCACTTTGGTTGTGACTGTTTTTTTTTTGTGTTTCAGCTTCAGAGGTCATTGTAGCTTGGGCAGGTTAATGTTAAGGGCCTCCGCATATGTGGGTTTAGTGTTGCTATGTGTGGGTGTTGATGGTGTGGGTTTTGAAGAGCTATGAGTTGCTTGAGGTGTAGTGCAGGTGTTAACCTTCTCCTCTTCACTGTCTAACCCAATCTTGACTGGAGAAAGCTTTGCTTCCAGTTTGGCTATGTAAGTGCATCTCTCACAGGTTGTAGTGTTGGATGGTAAGAGGTGAGGATTGTCGTGTACATGAGGCAGTTGTCGCATTGCCCCAGTATGCCCAGATTTACCAGGTGGACAGGAGAAATCACTGGAAGCTGACCCTTGGACATGCCTGTTTAGGTGCGTTTTTTGTAAAGTATAAGAGCTGTTTTCCCTTACCTTTGCAAGGTATTTTGCAATTATAGGCTGTTTAGTGCCTACAATTAATTTATCCTTATTGACAAGGAGAGTTGAGTGCTTGTATCAGTTTCAGACTTCCTAGTGCTTTCCAGCAGGTTCTAGAGCAAGTGCTAGACACAGGGGTTCAGATTTTAGTGCTACTACTGAGAAACCAGCTAGTTCTAAGGGAAAATTTAAAGAGCAGACTTTTTGACACCTGGAATAGTTTAACTGTAGCCTCGCACTGCTGCACAATGCAAAAAATGTTCAAACACATGCGTTTTTAAGCCAGAAAGTTGAAAGGGATAGAAATCAGCCCAAAAAGGCTAATAAAATTACATTTTCAGAGCTGGAAACCACTCCTCTAGCGTTAGATAGGCAGTACAATGCTCACCACTCCCATTGGTAAGCAGTAGGACTTCCCTCTACCACAGCAAGGTCTGGATAGCTCTAAACACAGAAAATAAAGTCCTGAGACAAGCAGAGCCTGGGATATGGACTGGCTAGGAAAGGTGGGAAACGAGCAAACACAATAGTATTTTTTTTGTTAAAACAGACTAAACAATGCAATAATACAGTAAATAAACACAGAAAAGGCTAACACACTTGAGTGTGTAGTCCTAAACAGTAAATGGAATTAAAACTCTACAAAATTAGCAATTTAAAACTTTTTAAATGAAGCAAGGCAAGTGCACAACTGAAAAATGATTTAAGAGGCAGTAATACAGCAGAATAAGTAGCTAGTCTACATAAACAGAGAAGTCTATATATACAGAAAAGCAACTAAAACACACAGACAATTCAGATGCAGTGCAACCTAGAGCACTTGAGTTGTAGCAATATTAAGGCAATTACAGTTATAATAAATGCTCTATACTCTATATTTCCAAAATGTTTGAGAAGCACAGTCAGAACACAAGGAGATTTAGGCATTTTTTTTGAAAGGGAAAAAGGAGAAACAGAAGGCCTTCTCAGATGTTCTCTTTCTCAAATAAATAATTATGTCAGAATGACATTACCTTATTCAAGTGATATAGGTATTGATTGTGACATAATCAGAAAAAATTGGAGCATCTTGACTACTATTGATGAACTTAAAACTGAAATTTTGGAACATCCTAGTTTTTCTTTTAAAAATAGTAGATCACTTAAAAATCATTTATGTTATAGAAATAATCAGGTTAATAATCAACCAAGATCAGATCGCTTGGGCACTTATGCTTGCAGGCATTGTATGGCATGTAAATAAATTTTTTAGGGGTATGTGTTACACCCGTACACTATTGAAGATTAAAATTGAGTTTGATTTTTATGCAGACTGCACGACAGCTAATCTTGTTGATTTCTGTTTTTGTACAAGATGTAATGTGTTCTATATTGACAAAACCAATTGGACACTAAAAGAGAATATTAGAACATTATAGGGATGTGAGGAATGGTAAAAAGGAGAATGCATTAGCACAGCATGTAGCTGAGAATGGGACAAACAATACTTTTAATTTTTTGTGCTGGAAACTATAAATACAAGCATTAGAGGTGGAGATATAAAATCCATCACAGAAGGCAATGAGAAGAAATGGATTCTATTTTTTAGGGCAGATAAATAAATATCCTGGTTTGAACACCAAAATTTCGTTGAAACCTTTTTTGAAAACAAGACCTTTAAAACATTAATTTATGTTAAATGCAGTGTTTTAAGTTGTATACCTTTAAGTACTAATGAGACAATGATGCATTTGAATTGTGATTGGCTTCTTATTTGTATTTAAGCTGTTTGTTATTTGTATTTTTGTAGTCTGATGAAGCAGTTATCTTGTGAACTGTGAAAGTGCTTACTATTAAAGTGTTTTATATTTTATTCGAGCACTCTATTTTATTGTCATTGTAATTTTATTGCTATTGGATTTCTCTGGAGCTGTGTGTGCCTGGAACTTTTTATCTGTGAATAAACCTCTGGATAACCCCTGTGGTGCATGTGATACCTGCACATTACTATATTGTGGCAAACTAACTAGTTAGGAAGTGTATTCTGGACCCTACCATGTGTGTGTCAATGTGTGTGAGTCCCTGAGAGAGTGTGGCTGTGTTGACACTGATACATGTTCATGTGGACAGGCACGTGTACTACACCTACCGTATCACTACCATATCACTGTTGCAGATGCCACTCACCATGACATATATGTTTCGACAGCTCTTCAACATGTAAGCTATGTGGCACATGCAAGAACTGCATAGACATGTGATTGCAATACATAGTCAGTCAGGGGTGTGAAACCCTGTACTGGTAGGTGTATGACACAAACATGCTTAGGTTTTACTCTCCCACTCCCCTCCCTATTTATTTTACATTTGTTAACTGGGAAAGTCTGACTTGGAACATAGCCAATATTCAGCGGAGGCCCAGGGAGAAATGCTCCAGATGCTCCCTAACTTACTTTGTCTCTGTCTGTCTCTCTCACTCCCTATCTGGTGGATGTGGAGAACTATACCTGCTTTGCTTAGGCAACAGCTTGTGTTTTGTAAGTGATGCTCATAATCAGCTGATGGCCTCTACATGAATTGCAGCCCTCCTCTAGCTGATTGCATGTGGAGTAGCTGTGGTAACATTCCCATACCCAATTGCATGGAAACACACTCCAATATCTAGGAATATCATGTTGGTGTTGGGCCTTTTCATTCACTGTGATCAGGACCTAGATCTGGTGTTTGGCAAACAGCATCACAGATGGATTTGGGATTTACCTCTAACAACATACACTGTAGAAACAGGCCAACACACAGTAGAGGGATGTGCCTGACATGACTACAGAATGTAAGTGTTGCTATTCTGCATTTGGATTAATGTCGGTTTAACAGGGTGTGTGTGGATATGGCTGGTCTAAATGTTTTAATGCCTGTCATGACAGTGCTATGTTTGTGAGGAAATCCCCATCTGTAGGGTCATCAGCAGACTGGGCAGTGTGTGGAATCTTTTGTTTCTTGTGTTACTCACAGAACACTTATCTGAGAACTGAAGAAGCATAGTGTGAGGATTGCAGTCAGTACATGGTGACAGCCATGAGAGTTACTGACTTCATAACCCTCACAGGACATATGTCACAACAAACCCTGGTACGACAGTAAATATATGGGGTTATCACAGCAGCATGCCAATATTGGGGCAGTGTTCATAGCTCCAGCCACAAGTTTGTCAACCTTTGTACATATGTCCTGCAGTAAGAGGTGCATATGTCTTGCACACCATTATTTATTGACATCATAACTGATACGCCAGTCAGATGGACTGCTAGACATGTTATGTATCATAGGGATTGTTTCTGAGGACATAGCTTGGCCAGTCTGTGGTTGTGTGTACAGTACTGAGGTCTGTGTACCTAGGGTGATTGTCGACAGTATGTGTATTGCACATATGTACCTTGGGCTGTGCACAGACTGTGGTAGATGCCATTGTTGTTGATCCTGTTCTATCTGATGTGACATGCTGCTCCAGTGAATGGTACCCTATTGGCTCACATATCTCTAGGGCCAGACACACATGTGTCCCATACCACAGACAGCCATTGGATCACACAATGCCATGACCCAGTGTATGTAGGGTCAGTATGTGAGTGGCACATATGAGGATGGTGTTTATCAGACAGTCCATATAGTGTTCTATTAAGCATGTGTACCATATGTGGCTGTGGCTGTGTTTACATTGGTTGTGGGTATGCACTTTCACACAGGTGTCTGTTACTCTGTGCTGTGACATGCGCGTGGAGCCCAGTATAATTGCAGATGCATGTGTAGTCCCCCACCAAAATGTAGTCCAGTGTTGTGGCAGTCTGCCTGTAGTTTGCACAGTGCTTTGTGACATGCCTAGCAGCCTAGTGTAATTACCCAGTGTGCTGATATGTCCAGTTACCTGCAAGACATACTGCTGCCAGGCCACCATAACTGTTGTGCATTTCTGACAAAGCAGTGGGATTCTGTACAGATGTATGTAACTAACTACTGGGTAGTATGTGGCCATGTGACCCCTGCACCACCAGGTATTATGTGACAGACTGGTGTGTGTGCATGCATAAATTGTGTGGACATATGTAGCCCAGTATTTATGTGATATACCCATGTACATGGCTATTAACATCCACATTGGGAGGTGTGATCCAAATGTCTTGCATGAAGGGGATATGTGTACACCTTTGGACTGACCACAGAGTGCCAGACTGTCCACATATATTGGTCATATTTCTGCTGTATTCCACAAGATCATTACTGTGCTAGCAGTGGTATGTACTATGATATCCTTAGGATGTCTGCAATGGAGCACATGTTAAAAGCAGATGAGACCTCCCATACACAACATGTCTGTTAAGACAAGCCCTATTGCAGCAGCAACATCCTACATATATACCTGCAATACATACTTGACATCCCCTTGCACTAAGAGGTTGGGACTTTGGGGCTGAGGTAGGACTCCACTCCATGTGCTGGACACATGGTGAATGTATATGTAAATATACTTATCCATATATCTATATAGATATATACACATATACATATCAATATACATAGCTGGATATTTATATGTACATCTACATATGCATATAAACACTCAAATACATATATATATATATATATATATATATATATTTATATATATATATATATATATATATATATATATAAATATATATATATATATATATATATATATATATATATATATATATATATACAGCAATATATGTCTACACATATAAAGATATAGATACATATGCACATATACTTATGGATAACTACATATATATCGACAGTAATAGGTATATCAGAATAGATATGTATGCACATATAGTTATAGATATACATATATATTTACATAAATAGGCATATCTGTACACACAGGATGTGCATACACCTTACAAACACAAGGTGCACGGTTTGATTCTGACATGGGGTAATTTGCTAGGCTTTAAATGGCCCACAAGGGCACTTAGCCTAGTACTATACTAATCTATAAACCTATGAACCTATATATAGCTATATATATCTGTATATATGTATATACAAAGAGATCTACACATGGCCATATATATGATGCACTATACAAATGTGTAGACAGACATATGTATGAATATATGTGCATGTACATGGGGACAATTATCACCATATATATATATATATATATATATATATATATATATCCATATTCCTGTCATGTGTAAACATCACTGTTGTGTATACCTTCCCAGATGCATCTCACCATATGTATCTGATATGTGTACATTATGATATAACAACATATGTGATACAACAGTGATATCAATAACAAGTACTACACAATTGTGGAAGTAAAGACAAAGTTCAATGCTAATCAGTATGTGTATTGACAGATATATTGGAAAAAACAACAGCTGTTTTCACAGTGGTCATGGTGTAGTGATTAAGTGTTGTGACTATAGTGTAAAGGGTCCTGGGTTCAAGTCCTGCAAGGGATGTTCATTTTGCTGCTGGGCAGGACAAGGGCTGTCAGATACAGAGTGGTTACGACAGTTTTGAGCAGCTTTAAGTGCATTTGCATGGGTTTGCAAGAAGCTAAGCAGTGTTAAGCTATGGGTAAATGTACGGGCACTTACAACATTTAGGCTTTGCTTACCAGAACGCAAATTACCTTAGCTGTTATATTGGAGCAATGTTGATACCTGCTAAGCATGGCTTAGCCCTGGAAACCAGTTCTCACCACCCAGTCCGATAACATAGCAGGGTAATGACATCTGTAATAATTGTATGTAATGCCATGTACAATACATGCACCTATGTGCTGTCATCACAGTAGCAGGGGGGTGTGAGTGTCATGTCTGGGACACACAAGTATATGAGGCCTGTACAGCACTGTTATTCATGTGAATGTGTTATATACAGGGGTAGTAGCCCAGGGTACATGCTGTCGCACTGCCATGTAGTTTATCATGGCAGTACTACTGTTGGCAGTGCTTTCCCAGGCAAGAGTAGAGTGCTACATGTAGTACTGACAAAAACACACCTGCAGGCATAGCTGGACTCTGAGGCCTCCCTGTTGTGTCCCTGGTGTGTGAGCTGTGTCACAGTATATATCCTCTACTGGATAATGATCCAACATGTGGAATGTAACTACCGTCTGTACAGCATATGTTAGTGAGGGCTTCCAACATGTAGTTATGGCATACATATTGTTGTCAAATGTCTATCTGTCAACACATTCATCCTACTGCATAGCTACTTTCCAAGCTGATGGCTGTCAGTCCCTGTACAGATGTGCAGATGGCAGGTATCCAGCTGGGATATGTACAGGCAACCTATGCTTGATTGACACTGACATGTCTGCCCAGCTGTGTAAGAACTGGCACATATTGTAGAGAACACCCTGTACACACCACATGCCACTGGTACCTCCACTGCACTACCACAGTCAACAGAACATGCTTGGGTACAGGTCTCCATCACAGAAACTAACCATGTGTTGTAATACATGTTGCATACATGTCAACTTGATCACCTCAGTGGCCATGTGCAGGAGGCACCCAGGAGGCACCCAGAGGATTGGCTGATGCATGTCACTGTCACCATGAGGGTCACCACATTTGTGTCTGTTGATAGATTGCCTGCTGCCACGTGGCAGGTGACAGGATACCACTGTACACGCATCCCCTACACAACCCATCTTTCCATGGACAATAGCTAGGTACACAGCTATGACCACCTGCAGCGATCCACCCCAGTACTGACACATGTGTACAAGTGCATTACTAAAGATAACAGTGTCTGTGTTTTACTACACCTGTACTTGGGAATTCTATGAGGGCCTTCACAACCACCGCAACACCCATTGCCATAGTCAGTTGTGGCTGCTGCTGTATGGGACATTACATGTACCCTGTTATGCTCCTCTCCCTAATGGCTACACAAGCCTTGCAGTACCAGCACAACAGTGTTGTACAAATTGGTCACTAGGCATGGGATACCCATTGAGTTCTGGCATGTGTATGTATGTGTGCATGTCCATATATCTGTAGGGTACAGCATTCCGAGGCCACATACACCTATTACAATAGCCATTGCCACACAGTAGTACAGATAGTGTTGTTGCTGCCTATAAGTGAGGCATGACAATACAACACCCTACTATGCCTGTGGCATGTGCATTAGATGCATATCCCTATAGTACCATTGTTGGAATATACAATGGGTTGTATTGCAGTCGTGGGCAATGTGTGATGGTGGGTATGTCAGAGTGTCATCATGGATTTCAGGGAGTACAATATCCACTGGGGGATGTGGTTGCTGTGTACATTACATCAAGGTACACCCGGTATGTGTCCCATGTACCATGTTATGGTGACCACTGTCACCATCAACCATACAGGTAACTGATACCACAATCCAGCCCAGTTATGGATGTGCTGTGTACAGCCTACCTGTAACACATTGGACACATGGTCAAGTTAGTTAGCAGTGATAGGCCCAGGTCTTTCAGATGTGTGTCTGTCTGTTATGTGTCTGTTAATGTGTATACGATGGTATGTCACACTATGTATTGTCCATATACAACCATTACATCCCCCATTAGCATACTGTACATGTCTGGGGATGTTCTGCTTGTAACATGTAACCTGGAACACACCTCACCCTAAACGCTGTGCGGTGTGTGCAATGAAAGCCACACACTTCAGTAGCACTACATACCTAGGTAGGGGTCTAGTCCCAGTGTTGCCAAGTAAGAGTGTGCATGTACGTGGATGGGTCTACATCAGGTTGCAGATTATACACATCCCAGTGGGTCACCTGTCCATGTGGCACAGGCAATAACTGTTATACAAGCCTGTGGCATGTTCAACTGTACCCCAGATATGTCACAGCCATGGTGTCACCATAGCGCTTATATCCCATTGTGGAATATGACTGCAGACCATCCTCCTGCTGACACATGTACACCTGCAACATAAATGGATAACATTATGGAGACCACAATCAACCAGTGTTACAAACAGCTAGAATGTATCATTGCTGGATGGCTACACTACCTGACATGTATGCATAAAACTTTACTCCTGACAACAGGTTACACTGCAGTACTTCGGTACACCGTAGTACAGTCACAGTGTGCATCAGAACCATATTAGCTTGTCCCTGCATCAATGTTGTGGATGACAGGGGATGTGGCACAGGTATCCTCATATGCACAGGGTGTGTTGTTGGTCTGACAGAGGCTGAGGGTGGGTCATACATTTGACACCATGTGTGTGGGTGAGGGGTGTAATGAGTTGAACTGGGCATGGTGATGTGGTGTGTGTAGGTATGGGGTTGCCCTAGGTGTGTTCGTATAGTGTGTGGGTGTGCATGCACACAGTTCTGCCATGTGGCTGTCCTATACAAGTGTTTATGGACAGCTGCAGACCATACCTGGCAGGGTGTGCAGTTCACTGCCTCCGGCCATTTACATGTGGACTGTGCCTGCCAGGGGCTCCATGGGCACATCCAGGTACAGGCCTTGATGTGCTACTCTCCCTTGATGATGGCAGATGTACACTAGAACCAGGTCCCTCCTGGGACTGGCCAGGACCATGTGGACGTGACCTGCTGCGGTATGGTGTGGACAGTGCCCCCCGCAGTGCTGGGGCTGGTACTGCCACTACAAGAGCACCTTGGTGTCCTAGCATGTCCATGTTGACCGCCAGCTGTTGCTGGCCTACGTCCACGAGGCTGTTACCGCACTCCTATCACATGTTCAAGCACAGACAAACCAGTCGATGAGTCCCATCATCTCACCATACCGTCTGTCCATGAGGTTGGTATAAGCATGGATAGCACCAGACAGTTCATGGAAGTTGTCGCTTGCAGATGTGAGAGAAGCCCTCTGCAGCCTCAGGTCCTGTCTTGTGTAACATTCCATACGTGCCTGCACAAGCCATGACAGCTGAAACATGCGCCTGGTGGTACCAGTTTTGTCATGTCTGCCTGGGGCATGATGACCAACGGCCCTACCATGAGCACCATGGATCATCTGCCTATGTGGTGCCCTGCTGAACATCTGGCTATGTCTGCTGTGACCAGACATAGTAGGCATGGATACCACACTCTCCTGTGCATTGCCACCAACCGCCAGCTGTCCCTCAGCTATGTGCCTCACCACCTGTGGGGGAAAACAAGAAATGCACTTTAGGACCTGTGCATAACAGTACACACACACACACACACACACACACACACACACACACACACACACACACACACACACACACACACCACCTTAATACTTAGCTGTCCGTGACTTTGCAGACAGTCCCATGTTTATTCCCATGCAGTCTCCATCCTGCATCAGACTCGGTAACATACACTAGTTGATACCACTCATTAATGTATCATTCCTCTAAATGCCTAGACAAGTGATCACAACACAAGACCTGTTACTCCATTACGTCCCCGACCTGAGTGGAGTGGTTTTACATGGCCTCACTGCTGTCATTCAGTGTTCACCCTGTGTATGTCTGGACATCGTGAGCATGGCCCCTATATGTGAGGGGCTACTATGTTCACTCCATAATTTCATGCACTGGAGTATCATGTGTAAGTATTGCTCAGTATGTGCCAGATATGCTACTTAATCAACCTATCATGTGACAATTGTAATATATGGATACACTCCCTGGTGTTGTCTAGTAATTCCCCAATGCATCTGTAGTGCTGCATACGTGGTTTGTCAGTCACCCCTCTGCTGAATGCGATATTGAGGGTATACCTGGTGTCTGCCTTCCCTCCCAGTGCACGTTCCATGCTAAAGACCTTATTATACTATCAGCTGTCCTGTGATTACATACATGACAAGTATTCCTGGTGTGTCATGTGTCAGTCCATGTCCATGTACTGCACAATCTCAAAGGGAAGTACTACTGTATGAACAACCCTGCAATCACACATGTGCATACATGGACACCCACACAAACACACACACATGCATACATGCATCCTACATACATCAACCTCCCTCCACTTCACCAGAGTGACCCTACAGACAAAATAACCACCCACTGACACACACACACACACACACACACACACACACACACACACACATGCAGGTGAGGTTGCACAAAGATAGTACATACTGTCCTCCTATTACCCATCTGTCAATATGCATAACCTATGGTACACAACAGCATGCAGTGCAGCTATAGTCAATCCATGCTAGCAGTATACATGTGTGCTATGCATGTGCTGTGTTAGTAGGTGAGGCCCCTTCCCCTGGATACCACTGCACCCATGTGCACAGTATTGCTGTGCACCTTTTCTGCACCCTGCCATGTACTGTGCACCAAACCTCACAGGTGTACAACCCATTGCTGAATGTGTAGTACTGTGTCAGTTATGTCAGCTCTAATGCTCACAGCCCCTATGTTTTTCAGCAACAAATACCTGGGATAATATGTGGACAGATGTCATTTGTAAATGCCTGATGTCTGGTTTACAGATCTCAACATCAGCGGACCATGTATGACCAAGCCAGTACTATTACACTGACAACCGTCAGTCTATACCCTGGCTATGGGGAGTGTACACACCCTTATTGATATGCCGCACCCTTCCTTGATCTGCCATGGGACTACATCATCACATATATTAACAGTACAGGGGAGTCCTTGGTGGTCTAGTGGTTAGGATTTGGCGCTCTCACTGCCACGGCCCGGGTTCGATTCCCGGTCAGGGAAGCTTCAATGTACCTTTTGGGGTTGGGAGGGTTGCCTAATGGTTAAAATGTTCACCTTACAAACACAAAGTGCAGGGTTTGATTCTCACAAGGGAAAATTTGCTAGGCTTAAAATGGCTCGCAAGGGCAGTTAGCTTAGTATGAACTTATGAATCTATGAACCTATGAGCCTGATATGTGACATATGTCCTGTATATTCACATGCAGTGTCTACAGAATGTGTTAGGTGTACAGATGCTGATCGCGATGCATGCACTCTGTGAATGCATATGTGTGCATACCCTTATCATGATGGTTTATTGCACCTATTGTTATGTGTACTACAGCAGTCACTATCCCTGGCACCCTGGCAGGGGTATACTAGCATGGGCCATCTGCATTGGTCAGTGTATGTTCAATCTGCCCTACACACGTCCCCCAAAGCTGCATGATTGCAAGGTCTACTCATGTGCACATCCCTTGGTGTGCACACACTGCCGTCACTATTGTTGTGGAGGTAAGGTTACATCTGCCACAGTTCCTGAATCTGACTGAGTGCAGATACAGTCATTCTTAGCATCTTTAGGATCCCTGCTGCAGTGCACTGGTGTGTCATGCTGACACCCCCTCCCCACCTTCAGCCTTTTTGCAGATGCTTGACAAGTAAGGCCTACATGTGTGTCAGTTTGCAGTGTCCCATACACTGCACACCACATGTTACAGCCTAGTCCCACCTAATAATGTGGACCACAGTAATATGTTATGCCATAGTGTAAATCTGTAACAGGTGCCATTGTACTACTGGTATATACACTGTTGTTGCATTGTATACAGGTGATGTTTCACATATGTCCCTACTGTAGGCCATGTTTCCCACCATTATGTTAATCCCTGTGAACACATTCCACAATGACAGGATGTTAGTTATCTTGCAGGTGTCTGACATACTCTTCCAATACCCCATCATGGTCACCACTGTGATGCCATGCATTTAACAGCAACAATACATGCACATGTACAGCATGCTTTCTGGGAAGGTGTGTTAGATATGTGCATGGAATATACCATAGCCATTACATGCCCGGTGTATTGGCAAGAATCAACATAAACCATACTCACCAGCTACAGGCTGCTGCCTTGGTGGTATACTGGAGGGACCTACATAAGAGGATGAGAGATGCAAAGTCAGTGGCCACACCTGTGGCATTGCTACAGAGTGGGTGCAACATTACAATACATCAACAGTACATGTCCACAATACTACCATGTATGCGCATCTGTTTATTACTACTATGCAGCAACAAACTATATATATGACATGTCAGATATGCATGATCTACCTGTACAGATGTGGATGCATACACAACAGTGGTCTACTGATGTGCCCTATGGCCTTATCTACACACTCCTCAGCCGGTGTGTGGGTAGCACCCACTTCCACAATGGTGTCTGGCAGTTGTTGGCTGTGTGGACGGGCCGGTGCCATGAGGCTGACGAGGAGCTCCTCAACACACGTCGGGGGGTGGATGGCATGGCCCCCCCCTGTTGTGAGGTGATCCCTCTGGACTGCAGCAGCACACCGACAGGCATTGCGAAGCATGTCAACAATGATGCTGGACCTGCTCATAACTGCGGTTGTACAGTCCGACATCATTGACCCTGTGGACTAGGTCATTCCACAGGGCAGTCCACTCCAGCTGCTGAAGGGTGGCCCAGCCAAACAGGACAGAGTAGTGCTTGATTAGATAGTTTAGCACTATTTCATTTTCATCAGCTGAATAAGCAGGGAGCCATTAATGTGACATCTTGCCTGAAAGACATAAAGATGGAAACAGGTCTGAGTAACTCATACAGCAAGGTAACCGCAGTTCTTAATTCACATCTCTGTCACCCTCCCACCATATCAATGACAACAAACTGTACACACAACTCAATAGGTATGGCAAGAGCTTAGCTACCATTGGGACAGATATTGTATTGTACCACACTTTGTGCTATGTGTTTGTAGCCATGTTTCCTGTGTGGACACTATCATTGCTGGCCTGTAATGGACTATTCACCTGCATGCCATTGTCAGAGCCACTATGATTCCATATATGCCTGTGGTAGGGTTGCTATGTGATTGCTGCACATCTGACATTCTGTGTTATTGGGGATATCTATGCATGCTGCTGGACATGTTCCAGGATTGTGTAGACTATTACTACCCACATATGTTCTATAACAGTGACACAATAGTATGTTTAGGGAATACTTGCCAGCAGAACCCCCTCTCCAAACTCATCTGCCCATGTTACCAGGCCACATCACATGTGGGACACACCCTGGAGCGTCCTCATGTACTGGTCCAGTGCTATCTTCAGGTGGAACCACCTCAGGGGATGTTGTTCCCCCCTGGGGGCACACACAGACCTGATCCTGTCCCCCAATGTCAAGTCCAGGGTCTGTTCCATAGCGGGCTGCACAGACACATGTGAGATGTGCTACATCACCTTGAGGTACCCAGTATACATTCAAAGGGTCCACATGCTCCTCCTGCTCAGCCTCCAGGCCAAGTACCTTTAGGACATGGACTTCCATTGTGAGTAGCAGTGGGTGGGAGGCTTCTTCCCATTGTGTGCATATTGGGGCTCATGGGGATTCCACATCGCAGACCACACACACCATCCAGTGTTTTTACCCACCACATGTCATATACCACCCCTGTAGGCTGTCCTCTATATCTACCAACCCAGACCACCTCCACAACTATACCTGCCATACTTCCCCATATTCCCATTCCCTACTTTACAGACAAGGACAGTGTGGTCCCAACAAGGGGTTCACATGTGACATACCCGTCCATGTTGCACACACTGACAGCTGCATATATCTGTGTGTTTTGCTATGTGTGCTGTTCTCTCGCACATAGCATGCAGCACTGTGGTGATAATATAGGAGACATATATTTACATACATATGTGTGTGTGTTTGTATATATGTAGACGTGCATATAGATAAATATCTATATATGTGTAGATATATATGATGTATATATGTGTTTATATATATATGTCTGCATATGGGTATCTGTGTATCTGTGGACATATATGTAGATACATGTATATATATATATATATATATATATATATATATATATATATATATATATATATATATATATATATATACAGTAAAAAACAAAGCAGGAGGTAGCAGCCATGGCTATGCAGAATAAAAGCTTTATTAGTAAAAGAGGTGAGCGCTTTCGTGGCACCAGCCACTTCATCAGACAATCAAAGAACAGTAAAACACAGCATTTATACCAAGCTTATCATTGTCATCAACTACCCAATTAATCCTTAAAACCATATACCTAGTATAAAAAGTTTTATACCTAGTGTGATAAATTTTAAAAGCTTAAAATTAAAAACAGCCTGACAATAGAAACAGCATATCACATCATACAACTTAATACATACAATATAAAAATTATAAAAAAGTATAAAAGGTTGAGGGGGGAGGGGTACTACCTACTATTTCTTTAAATCTCTATTTAGAAGAATTCAGGCCTACCCCAATGTTAGCTTGTAGCCTTATAATCCATTCTAGTTCCCTAGTTTCTACTCTATTCCTAACATCTCCACCTCTAATGTTGGTAAAGACTTTATCTATTACTAAAAATACAAATTTGTGTGTCTCATCATGGTCCCTCACATGCCTGGCTAAGCCATTTGTCTCTATTCCTCTGATAATATCATATATATACTCCCTCATCTGGTCTCTCAGTTTTCGCACTGTCATTCCAACGTAGAAGGCAGGACAGACTGTGCAGTGTGCCAAGTATATAATATTCATACTGTCACAGTTAGCTAATATTCTGAAGGTAAACTCCTTCTTTAGATCTGAATGTAGAAATCTACTTCCAGTGTCAACGAAGGTGCAGTAATTACATTTATTACAGGGGAAGGTTCCATATCTGACTGCATTTTCTCTTCTTGTTTCCATGGGTTGTGGTCCACATAATAATCTTTTTATAGATTTTTTATTCTTAAAAGCAAATCTCGGGGTCTCACCTACCAGCCTTTTAACATCATCACCAGCACATAGTATATTCCAGTTTTTTGATATACTTCCTGTAGAGATCTAATGTTACTCGAGTAGGATACTTGTACTCTCATAGGTTTCTGACTAACAGTTCCTCCATCTATGATGCTATCCATATCTGAAAAATATGGCTTACCTGTTCCTTCCCTTGCCTCGGATAGACCCACTAATGACTGTTGTATCTCTTTTTCACTGTACCCTCTATGTATGAACCTTTCCTTCAAGTTCTTGATCTCTTCCTCATACTTAGTTTGATTAGCTGTGAGTCTTGATGCTCTCAGACCTTGGCCTCTTACAGTGTTCTTAAATATATGTCTCGGGTGCATGCTCTGTCTATGGAGATAACTATTCCTATAACATTCTTTCCTATAGATTTCAGTTTCCAGAACAAATGTATCTTTTTGAAGTATCCTGACATCCCGATATTCTATAACATCATAGGAATGCTTCATTGAAAACTTAAGGAAGCTGGTACTATTGTCTATTTTGTGGAAGAATGATAGAAATGAGGCTACATCACCTCCCCATAAAATAAAGAGATCATCCACAAATCTCCTGTAGAACTTCAGATGCCTTCCCACTTCAGTGAGTAGGAATTCTTTCTCCCACATAGCCATAACAATATTTGTGTAGCCATTTGCACATGAAGTGCCCATGGCCATGCCATCCTTTTGTGAATAAAAATTTCCTTCAAACAAAAAGATATTGTTCAATAATATCAGTTCCATCAACAGTGATAATAAATCAATAACTTGTAAATCATATGTTTCACCTTCCATTAAATACTGTTTGAAGAGCTCAACATCTTTACTATTAGGGATGGCTGTGAATAGAAATTTCACATCCAACGTAATCATGAGCCATCTATCCTCCACAGCTATACTCTTACAAAATGCATACAGATAATTTAAAAAAAACTGTTTTGTATCAATTAATATATATATACATTCTTTTTCAACACAGTTTTAAGGTGGTGCTCCACAAAAATGGACAAAGGTTCAGTACACTAGCCCCTCCCTGATACAATGGGTCTCATGGGGGGCACTCTGGGATGTTTATGTATTTAGGGGATTCCTTGTATGACGGGTAGAACAGGTTTGTCTACTATGAATTACTTGAATAGCTCTTGGCTAATAACTCAACACTATAAGCATTCAAATAATGCATCGTATATTAACATGCTGCTTACATGCACCTGTTGAATATCTACTTTCTGATAAGAAATGTCATCATTCAACATTGTCAGCATAGATTCCTTATAAAAAACATAATCCATCACCACTAGAGAAGCACCTTTATCAGCTGGTCTCACTGCGATGGAGCGATCATTACACAAAACCTCCAAAGCTTCTTTTTCTTCTCTATTTAAATTATAGAAGCATTTCTTAAAGATACCACTATCATGCATCTTATATATTTCTTTTATACATGTTTTTTCGAATGTCTCAATAGCAGCATTGTTTACAGGAATATAGCTACTTGGTTTCTTAAAAATGTTCACACAGCTATTACTGATATTATTGTCACCAAACTGAGATTTAAACATAAGATTCCTAGTAAACATTTTAATTTCTATAATATTGTCAGTCACATCCATTCTACTTGTTGGTACAAAGGATTTCCCTTTGTTCAATACACATCTCAGAATCAGTTAAAATCTGCTGTGATATATTCCATACTAATGGATGTTGGATTATTGCCACATTTTCTTGAGCGTCATAGGTTGTTCCTCTAAAATTAGACTATGTTTTGGAACTTATAACTGTTTATGATCAGCAACTGATGAGTTATAAGAAAAAGAAAGTGCAAAGGGACTTTCAAGATTTTTCTAGTGGGCGTGTCTTTGCTTGGCCCAAAGAACATAACAATGCTGTGAATAGCAGTAGCTCTACTCAGCCCATTGAAACTCAATTGGTTCCTAAGCAACCGATTGAGCTTGCCGATTCTCTTGTTAGAGATACAATAGAGAACTCTAATGTTGTAATGCCACTTCTTACCACAACTCCCTCTGATTCCATAAGCAGCAGTGAGATACAAATGCCTGAGAGAGGAGCTTGCAGCAAATTTGCAGAAAGAAATGTATCTACTAACTTTAACAGTAGCCGTATCTCATCAGTTCCAGCTGACAGCACGGCTCTTTCTTCACTGTATCCTATACGAATTAAAAATTTTTGGAAGCACTCCAGGAGTAGAGGAAGGATGACATGGAAAGAAGAGGAACAACCTATGATGCTCAAGAAAATGTGGCAACAATCCAACATCCATTAGTATGGAATATATCATGGCAGATTTTAACTGATTCTGAGATGTGTATTGAACAAAGGGAAATCCTTTGTACCAGCAAGTAGAATGGATGTGACTGATAATATTATAGAACTTAAAATGTTTACTAGGAATGTTATGCTTAAATCTCAGTTTGGTGACAATAATATGAGTAATAGCTTTGTGAACATTTTTAAGAAACCAAGTAGCTTTATTCCTGTAAAGAATGCTGCTACTGAGACATTCGAAAAAGCATGTATAAAAGAAATATATAAGATGCATGATAGTGGTATTTTTAAAAAATCAGGGCGGGTGTAAGCATTTTGGGGGCCCCCTGGGCACTTTCATTCTAAGTTTCGCCCTGTCACTGCCACCACTTTATCCATCTTTTTAGTTCATGCTGCAGGCTTTTCAGAGTAGTACACACAGACTGACCTGTAGCTACAATGATCTTAATAGAACAGGCATACATACCACAATGTGTTGGCCCATCTCACAAAGAGACATTTTACAGTTACTGGCATTTAGGTGTAACAAGGATACATTACAACAACTCTATGTACAGGGGAGAACTAATGTGCAATGGAATCCTAGGCACTGCTTACTGTTTCAGCCCCCGCCAAAAAAAATAAATAAATAAATAAAAAAAAAAAAACACAGCCTCCAGAGTTTCCCCCATGTTGGGCTTCCCACTTATGCACAATACTTTTTTTTCTTCCATTTCTCACATTTTCCTTTTTTATTCAGCTTTTTCAAGAAGCCATAACTTTATATATGCTCTAAAGTGCTTTTTAAGTTTATTATTTTGTTTACCCAATGATGGCTTGAACAGAAATGATGATTAAGGAAAGAAATTCAATGTTGCTGTTCAGCTTTAGTTTTCCTTCCATCTTTTCAATATACTCTCTTGACCAAGACAGCACAGTAATAACCATTTAGGAAATAACTCAATTAAGCCGGTGCCCCAGAAGCTAGAGCATTTCCCAACCTTTTAATCCAAAAGTGGCCTAAACAAAAATTGTGAGTAAGAAAAAATAATTTCAGTCTTATTTTTTTCTTTCAATGAAGACAAGTTGTATCCAATGCTTAAAATTCAAAGCTGACAAAAATAGTAGCTCAAAATAAATTAACAAGTCAATTGTTGTGAGGATACACAGAACATGTATGGGAATACTGCCTGCCTCCCTAATCCTCCCCAAAAGACTATTACTGCCTATGCAACCCTCTGGTGTTAGATTGGGATGAAAGCAGAGATTCAAATGGCCACAGTCATATATTTCAAGTGCCTGCTGAAATACATATACATAGCATGCCTACTAACTCCTCGATCCTAACCCCAAAGGCAACCAGCTGTATATGTGTCTGATGTTTGATTGTGAGGAAAGTGAAAATAAATAATGACTGCAATAATGTATTCTACTTTGCTGCTACCAGGCAGTATACTGCCCCTACAGGAGGTAAAGTAACTTTCTTTGTATACCTCTGAGGTCTGTTAGAAAAGTAAAGGAAATGATGACTACACATTCCCCAGCACCCACATAATCTATGGTAAATTTCTGTACACAAACATCTGAGCAGGGATGTTTTAGAATGTTTGTGGTTGAGGACAAAGGCTATTATCAGTTTTATCCTAACAGGGTCATGTCATAACTTCATTCAGGCTAAAGAGTGTAATCAGAAAATGAAAGCATTTTTTCTCCTCATTTTTCCTCAACCAAAAACAGCGTTTTTGGGGTCCCCACAGTCAAGGATGATTAAGGGAGCCTCCTGTATCCATTCATAGTTTAGGGAGTAGGGGCCACCAGATTACTAGAATATCTAAGTGTCTGAATGCTCTGTGATATATTTTATGCTTTACTTTTGAAATATAATCACTTGTTAGTTACATTTTTAATGATACACTGAAGAATAATGTGTGCGTTCCGGCATTATTGGATATGTGCATTGATAAAAATCTGTGATATTTTTTACACACACACACACACACACACACACACACACACACACACACACACACACACACACACACACACACACACCACAGCAATGCTAATTTTGTACTTATTTCAGCAAGTACATTGTACAACACTAGTACTACTACACAAGATCAGTGACTGTGCTTAGCAGTCATCAAACAGCAACAGGGATAAGTCACTTTTATTTACCTCAGTGAGGAGTAAATTAATGCCTATCACTATCCCTGAATTCACAGATATTCCTGATTTTGTCTCATAATTTTGCTCTGTCACAATAAATCCAGTCATCAGATTGGTATACTTATTGTCTAAAAATGCATGTTGATGCAAAATGTGTTATTTTACTAACTTTTTTTAAGTGAATTAGAGTAAAATATAAAATGTGTTCCTCATTTTGAGATGTTATTATGCTATTATTTTTATCACTGAATAGAATTCTTCAGCAAAGATGTTGAGAGTTACAGTATCAGTTGTTCTGCCAGTATGTATAAAAACCTTGAAAGAGAAACCATTTCTGAAGATTAGAAGCATCAGCTCTTCTTAAACTCCACAGTTTGCACTGATATCAGTTATCCTGGGCTGCTGATCTCTCTAGTGCTTACTTTGCTTATGTTCATTACAGCTTTGTCCTAACAGGGTCATATCATAGTCCTGTTCAGGTTAAAGAGTATAACTGAAACGTAATACATTTTTTCTCCTCATTTTTCCCCAACCAACATCAGTTTTGTGGTGCCCCCACAGTCATTGATGATTAAGGGGCCCCCTGCAGCCACAGTTATTGCAGGTACCTAACACTGGCTATGTTGTTAATTTTAGTGAAGAGGATGTCCACCATCAGGGCTTAACCTAGGCCGGGGCATTATGTCATTGGTAAAATATTTAATGAAACTGTAAAGCTTGTTACTTGACAAAATACTGCTACTATAGCTCCAGATGTTTGAATTTTGAAGGAGATAAATATGAGTTGTTATTACTTACCTGCTTTATTAAGTATACAAGATTGCTGCACTAGCTTTTGTTGGTTTGACAGACATGTTACAAAATATCAAGATAAGATAACTTGCTGTGGTTGGGGCCCCCCCAGGACCAGTGGACCCCCAGCGACCGCAGGGTTCACTGGTGCCTAAAACCGGCTATGAAAAATGCTTCTATAATTTAAACAGAGAAGAAAAAGAAGCTTTGGAGGTTTTGTGTAATGATCGCTCCATCGCAGTGAGACCAGCTGATAAAGGTGCTTCTCTAGTGGTGATGGATTATGTTTTTTATAAGGAATCTATGCTGACAATGTTGAATGATGACATCTCTTATCAGAAAGTAGATATTCAACAGGTGCATATAAGCAGCATGTTAATATACGATACATTATCTGAATGCTTACAGTGTCGAGTTATTAGCCAAGAGCTATTCAAGTACTTCATAGTAGACAAACCTGTTCTACCCATCATACAAGGACTCCCTAAAATGCATAAACATCCCAGAGTGCTCCCCAAGAGACCCATTGTATCAGGAAGGGGCTGGTGTACTGAACATTTGTCCATTTTTGTGGAGCACCACCTTAAAACTGTGTTGAAAAAGAATGTATAGATATATATATATATATATATATATCTATATATATATATATATATATATATATATATATATATATATATATATATATATTAATTGATACAAAACATTTTTTAAAAGATCTGTATGCATTTTGTAAGAGTATAGTTGTGGAGGATAGATGGCTCATGATTACGTTGGATGTGAAATCTCTATTTACAGTCATCCCTAATAGTAAAGGTGTTGAGCTCTTCAAACAGTATTTAATGGAAGATGAAACATATGATTTACAAGTTATTGATTTATTATCACTGTTGATGGAACTGATATTAGAGAACAATATCTTTTTGTTTGAAGGAAATTTATATAGACAAAAGGATGACGTGGCCATGGGCACTTCATGTGCAAATGGCTACGCAAATATTGTTATGGCTATGTGGGAGAAAGAACTCCTACTCACTGAAGTGGGAAAGGATCTGAAGTTCTACAGGAGATTTGTGGATGATCTCTTTATTTTATGGGGAGGTGATGTAGCCTCATTTCTGTCATTCTTCCACAAAATAGACAATAGTACCAGCTTCCTTAAGTTTTCAATGAAGCATTCCTATGATGTTATAGAATATTGGGATGTCAGGATACTTCAAAAAGATACATTTGTTCTGGAAACTGAAATCTATAGGAAAGAATGGTATGGGAATAGTTATCTCCATAGACAGAGCATGCACCCGAGACATATATTTAAGAACACTGTAAGAGGCCAAGGTCTGAGAGCATCAAGACTCACAGCTAATCAAACTAAGTATGAGGAAGAGCTCAAGAACTTGAAGGAAAGGTTCATACATAGAGGGTACAGTGAAAAAGAGATACAACAGTCATTAGTGGGTCTATCTGAGGCAAGGGAAGGAATAGGTAAGCCATACTTTTCTGATATGGATACCATCATAGATGGAAGAACTGCTAGTCAGAAACACATGAGAGTACAAGTATCCTACTCGAGTAACATTAGATCTTTACAGGAAGTATATCGAAAAAACTGGAATATACTATGTGCTGATGATGATGTTAAAAGGCTGGTAGGTGAGACCCCGAGATTTGCTTTTAAGAATAAAAAATCTATAAAAAGATTATTATGTGGACCACAACCCATGGAAACAAGAAGAGAAAATGCAGTCAGATATGGAACCTTCCCCTGTAATAAATGTAATTACTGCACCTTCGTTGACACTGGAAGTAGATTTCTACATTCAGATCTAAAGAAGTTTACCTTCAGAATATTAGCTAACTATGACCGTATGAATATTATATACTTGGCACACTGCACAGTCTGTCCTGCCTTCTACATTGGAATGACAATGCGAAGTCTGAGAGACCGGATGAGGGAGCGTATATATGATATCACCAGAGGAATAGAGACAAATGCCTTAGCCAGGCATGTGAGGGATCATGATGAGACACACAAATTTTTATTTTTAGTAATAGATAAAGACTATAACGACAATAGAGGTGGAGATGTTAGGAATAGAGTAGAAACTAGGGAACTAGAATGGATTATAAGGCTACGAACTGAGATTGGGGTAGGCCTGAATGTCAAAATTAATATTAAACCCATTCTTCTAAATAGAGATTTAAAGAAATAGTTGGTAGTACCTTCTTCCCCCTCGACCTTTTATACTTTTTTATACTTTTATATTGTATGTATTAAGTTGTATGATGTGATATTCTGTTTCTATTGTCAAGCTGTTTTTAATTTTAAGCTTTTAAAATTTTTCACACTAGGTATAAAACTTTTTATACTAGGTATATGGTTTTAAGGATTAATTGGGTAGTTGATGGCAATGATAAGCTTGGTATAAATGCTGTGTTTTACTGTACTTTGATTGTTTGATGAAGTGGCTGGTGCCACAAAAGCGCTCACCTCTTTTACTAATAAAGCTTTTATTCTACATAGCCATGGCTGCTACCTCCTGCTTTGTTTTTTACTGTTCATTTCATTGTTGTTGGAGGTAACTCTTGCCAGCACCGTTTGGTTTTTACTGCAGATATATATATATATATATATATATATATATATATATATATATATATATATATATATATATATATACACACATATACATACCTATTTATGGGGTACATTCAGACATCAGGTCCACAATCTCAAAACTCCTTCTTGCACAGCTGCACTGTTCTGCCTTGCTACAACACAGACAGGTGCCACATATGGACACAGCCTAACATTAGTGGGGTATATGTAGGGCCAGATTGCAGGTAACCCTATTGCACACCTATGGCATTTCAGAATGCTACAATACAGGTTAACCTGAGTGTCCTGCAAGTGGTGGGCTGTGAAACCCACATGTCCATCATTATGGCATTATTTCCACCACCAGCTATTGGCCACAGTAATATACATCCCTTCCATTACACATCACTCACTATATTAGCTTACATCTTGTCAGTCGGTGCTGCTCTGCACAGTTGACATGTATGGCCTACTACCCACAGGAACAGACTCTAATGTCCATAGCAGTTGTTCAGCTGAAGATCATTACAACAGCAACACCCGTTGGCACAGGTATATCATTCATCATCTACCCCAGTATTATGGACCAGGAACTTCAGTCAATTACATGCATATATTCTTCACATACCTGTTGTAGGGATGAGGTCTGTTGTGGATAGTATCCTTGTAGGAGGTAGTTTTTTTTTAATTCACTCCTTCTCCTGCTTCCTTTGTTGTATTTACTGAGTTTGTTGCGGTCCAGGAGCTGTAGTATGTGTATGGTTATTTGTCTCTTTCACTTTATTTCTCTGCGCTTGCACCCCCCTCCAGTAAATGGATTGACCTGCCTGTAATAGATTGCAGCATGGCTTTTGTGGGTGATGCACATGATCAGGTGATGGCTTCTGCATGTCCTCCACTTGTTACCTGTATGCATCCAGCTGTGTAGTACTTCCAATTACCACTGTCATGGCAACCCACTACTATAAATCCCTACATCATATGGCCATGGTCCCTTTACCTTTCCTGCTTGGTAGACATTCTTCCTGTGTGAGGGCAGCAGTGTTACAGACAGCAGGTAGCAATACCTCTTACAAGAGGACTTGCACACTCAGGCCAGCTACTTATTTGTATGAGGTTCCGGAACTACATACAGAGAGTGTTAGTACTGTTGTTGTATGCATTGTATAGCACCAGTGGTACAGGGTCTGTGTGTACATAATAGTTTAACACGGACTGCAGTTTGTCTGCATAGCTCTCAACTGTGTGCCTATCGACTTGATAGCCAGAGGTGCGCGTGTTATGTTTTGCCTGTCCGCCACACAGGTCTTGTGTCAGATATATCACTGGCTGTGTGTGTGTTGAATGATATCAGTACATGGCTACATCCATTTGTATTTCTGATGTCATATTCCTGACTAAGGGTATGTTGCAGACTATCTTGTAACACCAGCGACTTGCTTACTGTATGATAACACTATTTCACATATGGGCCTGCATTTCAGCCTCTGTCCTCCACCTGCATACCAGGCTTTGTCCATAAGACATGCTGTCAGGGGTTGTTATGTAGTGACCTGTGAGTATGTCATGCTGCCATTTCTGCCATCATTCTACTGCTGTTGTGGCCCCCACACATATTGTGGGGTTGGGTCCATATATGTGTGGGCTTCATCTGCACAATACATTTGTGCCCTTATGCAGTCCAGAGGCCAGTGTATGTAACAGTGGTATATGGCCCTGTATGTCAGTCTATGAGGGGGATGCACCATAAATAATCTAAGCTGTTACAACATGTGGGGGTATCAGGGGTAAGCTGCCTTAAGGTATCTGGATGTACATTACCATACAATTCACCTTGGGTAACTGCAGGCCTACTACTTCCTGCCATATAGACTGTTTTTTTTGTCATTGTGATAGTGATGGTTTCAGTTATGCCTTGTTATGTAACAGATACATCCCACTGTGTCAACTGAGGTATTTACCCCCCCTAGGGATTGTGTACAGAGTGTAGATAGAGGCTGCTGGACTATACATCTGCATTACTTACTGTTGATTGATTGTTATCCTGTGGCCCAGTCTGTCTTTACTGTTGTACTTCTTGAAGGCCTTGGCCTGGACAGCAACATATGTAATCCTTTCCAGAATACTGTATTAATTTACCTATGTGACAGTTGCATTAATCTATTTATATGTATTTCAGAGTCTAAACAGCTATATGACATGGCATATACAACTGTAATAGTACACAAATAAAACTTTCCCATGTATGCAAACCTATGTGTGGTGTTATATCCTTTGACCTCTCTGTGGTTATATGTTGTAGGCAACAACTGTCATTTGTATGGGTGGCTCATGCTTGGTAAGGTGGCAACTGTAGGCATAGTGGCTGTTCCATATTGTGTGCACCCTCTGCATATGTATCTTCCTATGCATGTCTTTGTGTGTGTATGTGTAGTTACATATATATCTATATATATGTGTATATATGGGTCTACTTCATATGATCGACAGTTCATATGATCGACAACATTTTCAGTAAGACCAAAAGACCTAAAGCTCAAAACACCGACAACTCATTTGGTCGAAACTCATAACATCGACACATGGCATTCAAAGCATTATGCCCTTTCCCCACTGTAGCTCGACCCTGGAGTTAGAATAAATAGCTAGGAGGGTGTGGGGGGCACAGCCCCCCACAATGAGGTGTGTGGGGGGCATAGCCCCCGCATACATAGTAAATTTCACAGATACATGTGGATAGTTATAACAAAGATGACAATATTTATCTGAATAATGTGAGGGGCTCTGCCCCCCACCCCCCCATTGTGGGGGGCTGTGCTCCCCACACCCCCCTATCTATTTATTCTAACTCCAGGGTCCTGCTACAGTAGGGAAACGGCATAATGCTTTGAATGCCATGTACCGATGTTATGAATTTCGACCAAATGAGTTGTCGGTGTTTTGAGCTTTAGGTGTTTTGGTCTTTCTGAAAAGTTTGTTAATCATATGAAGTAGATCTGTATATATATATATATATATATATATATATATATATATATATATATATATATATATGTGTGTGTGTGTGTGTGTGTGTGTGTGTGTGTGTGTGTGTCTGTGCATATGTATCTTAGTAATGTTGATTGCTTCCACATTGTACATTCCCTATGGTAGCCAGACTGTATTGCGTGATATGTTACTGATACCAGCCTGACATCATACAGGTGGGATGGAGTACTGTTAACATTTTGTGCTCATGTTGTGTAAGGTCCTGGGTATGGGATTTGCAATAGTTGGTATTGTATTGCAGGGCAGGCATGTTTGACTGTGGGGGGAATATCTATACATGCAAGACTTATGTTGCTTGGGCCCCCTCACCCCCATTAATGGTGCATGTGGTCATATATGTTTTTATGTTCTCTTTTATATCTATAGATATATGTTTGTATATACATATATAGATATATATATATATTTATGCTTATAGATATATATATATATATATATATATATATATATATATATATATTGCTGTATGTGTATATATATATATATATATATATATATATATATAGAGAGAGAGAGAGAGAGAGAGAGAGAGAGAGATATGTAGACATATATATCTATAGATGTATGTATATATATATATATATATATATATATATATATATATATATATATCTACATATGTATATATCTATTTAGATATAAACACACACACACACACACACACACACACACACACACACACACACACACACACACACACACACATACATCTACATGTTTAAATACATTTTCTGTATTGTTGAATGACTGTGCTGGATGATATGTTTGTGAAAACATCAGGATTATGTATATCTCATATGGCTTAGTGACAAATCCCTTTGGCTATGGTGTGCAGGGTCCTTGGTTTGAGTCTTGTAGAGGCTTTTTATTTTGTTGCTGGGCAGAGCAAGGGACGTTGGATACAGAGTGATTAAGGCACTTTTAAGCAGTTGTAAGCGGGTTTGCGTAGAGGAAAGCACTGCTAACTTCCGGTTACAGTTTCTTATACTCAGTTAGCTTCTAAATTGCTTAATCTGTGCAGGCATTGCTTACCCCCATGCAAACAAGCTTAAACTTACTTACTGCTGCTTAAAAGTGCTTACTCCCACTTACCCCGTGCAAATTTCTTTAAAGGAAAAGAAAAAAGGGTTGATAGGAAAGTGGTGAAAAAGGAGCACAAAGAGGGAAAGACAGTAGGGAAAATAGCTAGAGATGTGCAGGACAGGTGTAGGGAACATCCATAGCTGTCCATTTCTTCTACAGCAACAGCTGTGCATATACACTGAATTTGGAGGTAGATTTGGACACTCAAACCCCTGAGAGAGGAGGGAGGACAACAATAATATGTTGTGATGCCAATTAAACCAGATTACATGTGTCCAGTGGACACTTGTGTGAAATGGACAGCTATGTATGGGGCGAGATTTTTTTTTTGGGAACAGATTTCCCTTTTTTTTTCAGTTGAGACTGAGATGTTGGGGAGGGATAGTAGGTATATTTGGGAAGGTAGGTTGGGTAGGTTAACAGACAAGACAAGCATACAGGCACAGTATATGACACATGAGGGGGGCAAACACCTTGATGGGGAGAGGTGTTGGGAAATCGGAAACTCATGATCCCCCTAGTGGAAAAAGTGGGACTGAGGCCCCCACCCATGGGAAGTCACCACTGCACCTTCACAGCCCCGACTTTGACTGTGCTGGGGGCTGAGTTGGAAAGCCAGGCTGACCCTCTAGTCATGACATGCAGCTCTCAAGCTGGCATAGTAGATCTCCAAACTGCTGGTTGAGCTCACTACACACCACGACCTGGCAACAGGTGACAGGTTCCTGTCTGCGCCCACCCCCAGGAGGGTGAGCCCCATCCCCTGAAGCAGTTCCACCCAAAGGTGGTGCAGGACCAACGGACAAGGAGGTCCCGGGTTGAGCCCCAGATGTGCTGGTGCCCTGTGCCACGGCCGGCTGAAGTGCGACAGGTGGGTCCACTGGGACCCGCATTCCCATACGTGCTATGGTGTTTATGTTTTGTCAACATATGTGCATTAGTAATAGTCAACACATTCCAGGATTAGGTATAACAGCATGCATAGATATTCCCATTAACCCAGACACCAGATATGGAACAGTTGCATAGCAAACAGAACACATGCATATATGGGACCACAGTGGTAACTACAACAGCATGCAGGTACATTGATGGCACCATGCCACCATTGTTGGAGTATTTTAACGTAACACATGCATAGAAACAGATTTAATTAATTATCAAATAGGACATATGTCCCAATATTACAGTTAAGTCAGCACATACCGATTGAGTTAGGTATTTAGATTATTGCTGCAGATATGGTGGGGTAAGGAGAGATGTCAATTAATAACTAATATATTCCTGTAGTTCACATTACTTTCCTAGTCAGTGCTGTTATCTGTACTTTACAAGTATTAGTACACTACCCTCTTGCCTTACTTTGGACAGTGGTATGGCTGTCGACAACTATATACATGAACTGGTTTTACCTGCAGTATACAGCTCTTACCTGATATACCTGTGGAGGAATTCTTTGTTAACACTAACTAACTGTTTCTACACATACTCCCAGATTCCAATTTTATGTTATGCACATACCTGTCCATCTCTTCTTGCACCGACTCTGGCCATGTCTTGACCACATGCAGGTGAACCGGAACATATTTAGACTATTGCTCTCTTCAACCTTTAGCGACTTACAACACTCTTATACAGGATTTCCTAGACAGTTATATTATATAGCACAGTGTGGGTGACAGTGATGAGTAATACCTTATTATTCAGAGCAACTGCAATGATAATGCCATACAATACCAAAGTAAACAGTACCAGTAAAGGGTATCAGTCTTTTATTTCTGGGCATAGTGTTCATATCTGATGGACCTGTGGGAACAATGCTTCTTAGCACTACCTGAATGTTTCCACACATAGTACCAGATTCCACACTAGTATTATGCACATACATCTCACTCTGTTACTGTACACACCTGGTCACAGCTTGATAACATGGGGGTGTAGATGGGACATACTTGGCTTATTACTCTCGTAACAGTTTGTGGAGCTACTAGAGTGACAGGTTTGTTCTTATAGATGTGTGAAAATCAGTTGTATTTCTTGTTTGCTGCCTATATGTCTGGAATCATCCCCCTGATTTCCCAGGAGGACAGAGTGACAGGCAGCAGATATGGGCCAATTTACTGGACATTCCGGACATATCTGTACAGTTGTGGGGTATGATTCTGTATGCAGACTACTACCACTCCCAGGATTCGAACCATGACTGTGTGTGCTAAAAATACATCAGTTCACATCTCAGTTGTGTGTGCTATTTAGATTTTGTTGTCTGTCTTTTCACTGTTGTACTAAATGACCTCTGGGGATTACACCAGTCATATACAGATATTCCTACACATTTTATTTATGTTGCACAGTGTGGGTAACAGTGCTTAATACAACAGTACTATTAAGTGATTGCAAATCTACATTACCATATGATACCAGAGGAAATACATGCAGTCCAGCAGTTAGACCTTTCTTGTCAGGCTATTATGCTTTTATTTACATACAGCCTATATGAGACTCTTCCTGCCATATTCTCTGGTGTATGCAGTACTTGCCTTAAACAATACAGGTTTTATACAGGCAATTAACTTACTAATACTTTTAGATTTATTTCCTATGACAGTACATGCAAGAGTATTGCTAACCTGCCTCGCTTCACAATCTCTCCAAGTGACATCCATGGGCCTACTGGTTCGCAGCCTGCTCACTTGCCACTGTGAAGGACATAAGAGGAATATTTAGCCATACCTATCCATAATATACATGAGCTGGCAATTATTAAACAGGTAGTGGAGTGATACTTACACACAGCTTGGACCTCCCCTGTCCTCCTAGCCTCTTGGATCCACTGATCCAAGAGATCCCCCTTTCACCGCTTCAGGTCGGCATAGTGATGCTTGACCTGCTCACCAGTTCGGGGTATGCTAGTGGCACTGGTTAGGTCACAGGTGAGAGGGCCCCAGGCTTCCACTTTATATTAGGAACCTTGGTACTGGCCCTGCAGCAGTCTCTGCTCATGGTCTTTGACAAGGAGTCCTGCCATGACCCTGGACTCCTGGCTACCTCAGTGTTGCACCCAAAAGTGCACACCCTCTCCCATTCCAGACATAGTGCCTGCAAGGGGAAGCTAGAACCAGTTATGAGATGTATTCCTGCCTGTTGGATTTAAATAAGGCTGATTTCCCACACTTTGCCATGACTGGATGTTTTTTAAAAGGCTAACTTAAGGTTGGCATTGTTTAAAGGGGTATACCAATGGGCAAATTGAGTTAGAAAGCCTACACATTGCTTACACCTACTAAGCTGGGCTGTGCAATGCTTAGCTTTGCTTAATATTTATTTTGCATTATATTTGCTTTTGGCATTGATTTATTATTCATTACATGTTATATATGTGTCTGGTATCCATGATTCATGTGTAAGTACACTGTATGGGGTCCTTGTGTTTATTAGGGGACTTCAACACTTTATTACAATTACACCTCACATCTGGACTTACTGCAGTTTTCCAGTTCACATATTTATGTTATGTAGTAGGTCATACAGCATAAGACTGTAGATAGATTCCTTTCACATGTTCAGTTTGATTTTCCTATAGAGAAGATTTGTTTGGTGATACCTCAATCTTATGTACTGCTATGATGGCTTAGTAGTTAACTACTGTGACTATAGTGTACAGGGTCCTGGGTTCAAGGACTGCAAAGGCTGTTTATTTTGTTTCTGGCCAGAACAGCAGCTGTTGCATACAGAGTGATTAAGGCACTTTTAAGCACTTGTAAGCGGGTTTGCGTGGGTTTGCATGAGGGTAAGCTATGCTAACCTTCGGTTAAATATTCTTCCAGAAAGTTAGCTTCAGTATTGCTTAACCTGTGTGCGCATTGTTTACCCCAGCACAAATGGGCTTAAACCCACATTACTACTGCTTACATATGCTTAGTCCCGTTTACTACTGCTTAATAGTGCTTACACTTGCTTACTAGTGCTTACTCCCGCTTACCACTGCACTAATTTAGACAGTAATGTCTAATGGTTCTTGGGAAAGTGGGGGATTTGAAACTGTATGGAGTTATCATTCATTACACATTTTACCTTCCATTTGTATCCCTGACTCCTGTGTACATATACTATATGGGGCACATGTGATTATCTGTGTACTTTGCAGCATTATGACACTGACACCTCAAATCTGCATTTACTACAGTACTTCAGTTCACAAATATATGTTATTTAGTAGATTATGCAACTAAAAATATTGGTCATAAAATAATTTGACATGGAAAATAGAATGTGCTGCAGTGGGACTCGAACCGGGAATTGCTCGTAAGACAAATGCTCTGCCCACTACACTATTGCTGTACTGCTTCATTTGCATATATATTGCTTTTTTTATCCTCTTCTGCCATTTAAGCTGTATTAACCGTAGCTAAGCGATGGGCAAACCCGTGCACCTACAGTTAAATGTAATCTGTTTCATAAAAAAAATCTTTATATTTTTTGTTTTAACTATTGCTCTTGTAAACATGGGGAGATGTTGCTGGTTTCTAATTTCTCCAAGTCTTTTGGGTTTCTAATATGGGGTTGGACCCCATTCCTAAGTCAAAGTATGATTAAAGTTCATGAGAATAGTATTGTCTCACTCTTTGATGTTAGCCAAAAGTGCTCTTTGCAGCACCTGCAATGTGCCCAGTAATGACTCTGTCTGTAATTTGTACGGTGTTACATGAATTGGTCACATATCTAAATACTATTGTAAATTCTTTTTTATAAGACCAGTTGCTCCTACTACTATTGGAACTGTCTGAGTATCTTTCTTCCACATGGCTCTCATTTCTGCCTGCAGATCGAGGTATTTTATGACTTTGTATCTCTCTGTACACAAGACACTGTATTCACTAGGTGTGGCGATTTCAATGATCAATGCTACTTTTGTCTTCTTTTCTTGGACCACTATATCTGGTTTTCTAGCATCTATCTTTTGGACTGTTGGTATTGGGTGATCCCATGTGATGTAAACTTCATCATTTTCTATGATTCTCTGTGGCTCATGTTTCCAGTCTTTTTTTTCAGCCACTTCAAAACCATAATGTTGGAACAATCTCCAGTGTAACAATCTCGCCACATTATTATGCCTTTCAGTATACAGTCCCTCTACCATTACAAAGTCACAATCAGCAATAAGGTGTGTGACTGTTTCCAATTCAGTTCCACAAAACCTGCATATGTCTGTTTCTCCCACATGTGTACGCAGCCCACTATCTTGGGCTGCCAATATTAACCTTTCATTTCTTGAAGTAAATTCACCTCTCCTTAACCATTCCTGTGTTCGTTCTTGATCAACATGAGGCTCTTCCAGAAGTTTTCTATACTTGCTACTATATTTATGTTTTTTCCACATTTCTTGTCTTTTCTCCTGGTCCTTCACCATATATTCTTTCTTTTGTTTTTAGCACATTCAGTTGCTGCCTGTTTTTTATCCACTTCTGGTTTGAGTTCCATTCCTGCTTGACATCGATATGCTTCTGCTAAATTAAGCAGAAATGTCACCTTAGATTTATTCTCTTCATGTTTCAAAACTTTCACCACATTTGGATCTTGTGAGGTCAGTAGATATGTGTGGAGTCCCACGATTGCAGATCTATACATGTAATCAATTTCAAGGAGGCCCATCCCTCCTTCAGAACGGGGAATATATAATCATGGTATGCACTGATTTTTATAAATCATTTCGTGAGCATGAAGCATCCTTCTTGTTTTAATATCCAATCTATCCAACACATTTTGGGGCCAGTCAATCACTCCAAAACTATAAGTTAGGACAGGAAGAGCAAATTTATTTATAGCTTGGATCTTATTCCTATGTGTCAATGCTGTTTTCAGGATTAATTTAAGTCTTCTAAAGTACTCCTTACTAAGCTTTATTCACATTTGTTCATGTTTTATTGATGATCCTTCATCAATTCCCAAGTATTTATACACCCCGTCTTGCTCAAGTTCTTTTATATCACATTCTTGTCACAAACTGATGTTTTCCTGGTGCTGAAATTTTCCTTTTTTAAAGGTTGCTTTTGCACATTTATCAAGACCAAATGACATTCCAATATCATCTGAAAAAGTTTTGACAGCCAGCAACTGTGCTTTTAGTTCCTCATCGTATGAGCTATACAATTTTAAATCATTGACAAAGAGAAGATGAGAAGTCATTATACTTTGTTGTTTTCTAAAAGCCAAATTATAGCCATGACCTAAGCTGTTAAGTAAACAGCTTAATGGATTAATGGCAGGGCAAAATAGCAATGGTGACAGGGAATCACCCTGGAATATTCCCCTTTGGATTTTTATCCCTAGGATAATAATCTGTCCTTTATCATGGCTTAATTGCAAAGTGGTCTGCCACTGTTTCATGGTTACTGTAATGTAATCAATCAGTGTAGGATGTACCTTATACATTTTAAGCACTCTTTTATCCATGAATGTGGGATACTATCAAATGCTTTTTTATAGTCAATCCATGCCATACTTAGATTCTTCCCTTTTTTACAGTTATCCACTATAACTCTATTTAACAACAAATGATCTTTTGTTCCATATGGCTTTCTTTTATTGCCCCTTTGGTCTACTGCCATAACTGAGTTTTCTTCTAAATGACTATAAACTCTGTCGGCATCAATCCCCATGTATAGTTTTTACGTTGTCGGAAGACAACTTATTGGTCTATAATTTTAGGGTAGCTTGCAGGTTCACTCTTAAGTAAGAGCAATATTTTTCTTGTTGTTAACCAGTTTAGGGTGTGCATATAAATAGTTCTTACTCATGGCTAGATCCTCATGTAAAGAAGTTAATACTTTAAGCCAAAAGTTAGGTACTGCGTCTGGGCCTATGGTTTTCCAATTAGAGGCTTTTCTCAACTTTGTTTTAATCTCTCTGGCTGTTATTTCATCCCATTTCATATCCTGTACCTTAAACTTATTATTCTTTCTTTCACTTCTTCTGTCCATTTAGCATCTTTGTTTTGTTCCACAGGATCTTCATAGATAGTTCTCCAAAATGTATCTACTTCCTCTTTTTTTGGC
The DNA here is from genome assembly GCF_019279795.1 of Protopterus annectens. NCBI lineage: Eukaryota > Metazoa > Chordata > Ceratodontiformes > Protopteridae > Protopterus > Protopterus annectens. The sequence continues at coordinate 156,956,734 of NC_056751.1, forward strand.
GGTCTATTAATTCCTTTTACCTTATTTCCCAATTCTCTATAAAACTTTTTTGGGTCATTAGTAAATTGCTTATTTTGTGTTTTTCCCTTATATTTATCTTCATATCTTCTGAGTCTTTCTGCCTGTTTTGAGATTTTTAGTTTGTTATCTTCAATAGTGCATAATAGATCCTGGTCTGTTCTAATACTGCACATTGCTTTTATCACATCTATCTTTCTTAATATTTTTGTTGATCTGTTCGGTCTTCTGTAATCTTCTAACAATGACACTTATTGTCTTAGCTGCTTTATAGTTTTCATTATTCGATATTTCCATGATGGTATTCACTTTTGCCTCCTCTTTTCCCTCGCTACCCTATGTTCCTGTGGTAGAACTGTATCAGTTATGAATTTAGCAGCACAGTAATATATTCTGTTTGCTTCTGTTATATCACAAGAATCACTATGGACAGTCCTAATTACTATGTTCATTTGTTTTATCAACCTTCTGACTTTTGGGGTTTTATTAACCTTCTGCAGTCTATTTCTCTCATTGATCTTGATATATCTGTCTTTGTCTATTAAATCAAGCAACTCTTCTCTTAATTCATTTTCTTCCATACTGAGGGCACATCCCTTGTTTTCCATTTCCTTTAGGAATTCTATAGAAAGTTCTATAACATCCTGTATCATCTGTTGTTTTGTCATATGGAAACTCACTGGCCTATCACTCCTCAACATTGACTGTATCACAGTTTCCACAGTTTCCTGTTCCTTTCCTTCCTGTCTAACTTCAAGTGAACTTTTATACTGGTTTCTTGTGGAAGGCTCCAACATATCTTGATATGGCACCTGACCTGTTGCTTCCTATTCCACTGGTTTCCCCTTAATTTGGATATCCATTGCTCTATCCTGTTGTAGTGCTTTCTGCATTTGATTTTCTACACTGAATCCTTCTCTTTGCAGCTGTTCCATTACCTCAATTTCTATTTCTTTGACTTCTCCATTACTAATGTTTTTCTACTTTTCCTACTTTTCCTATTAGTCTTCTTATTTTTTGTATTGTAAAGTTTTCCATATCCGGATTCCTTTGCCTACATTTGTCTTCAAATATATTTGGTGCTGCTCTTTTTGTTTTAGTTTTGCTTTCTCCTTTGCATAAATATTACACCATATTAGATCTCTTTTCCTTTCCCATGTCCATATTTCTTCTTCACATGTCTCCTGATCTTCTTGCTTTTCCTTATTCTGGGGACTCACTCCATCATGCTGTGATGTAGTCTGTTTTAGACCTTCTACATTAAATCCTTCACTTCGCAGGCACTCCATAAGTTCAACTTCCATTTCTTTAACTTCTACTTTACTAATCATTTTTTCTACATTAAATCTTTGTGCTTTTACTGTTTTTATTGTGAAATTTTCCATATCTGGATGCCTTTGCCTGTATTTTTCTTCAAATATCTTTGAAACTGCCTTCTGTATATTAGCTAACTTGGCTTTCTCCTTTGCATAAATATTGCACCATATCATATCTCTCTTTCTTTCACATGTCCATATTTCTTTTTTATATTTTTCAAATATCTCTAGGTTTTGTTGTTTATATTTTTGCACTTCCTCAGAGGCTTCTTTTTCCAAAGAGATCAAAGTTTCTTGATCTATATACTGTTTTTCAAAAATCTGTTGTATTAATGAATGCAAATTGTTATTTGAAGCTTGCGACAGTTTTTCCTGTGGAAGTATTTTTCTTTCCTATAATTTCTCTCTTAATCGTTTTGTATATCATGTGTCTGGAAATTCTGGGCTTTTTACATAATAGTAACAATACATAATGTCTTTCTTATCCTCAATAGTCCACTCTGTCATCTTTATGGCTCTTCTTTGGCCAATCAATTTTTGTCGTTTTTGTGGACTACTACTTCCTTCTACAATGGGTGGGGGGGCATCCTCCCCCTGAGCCTGGCCTGGCCCCATTGTAGGATTGTTTCCGTATTTTGAGGATTCTACACTGTCATTTTTGTAGTCCTGGCACCAGTGCACCTACCAGGATTGGGCACTTTTTTAGACTGGGTCTTGTGCAGCCAGATATCTTTTTTATTTTTGATTTACTTCTGTCCATGATATATGCTATATAAATACAGTCTATATATCAGTGTCGCCTTGGTGAGATTTTGTGAAAAACAGGGTCCACCTCATGAAGGTACTCACCAAGAGTTGAGGATGAATTCAATTTCAGCACTACTACGCTTCTTTGCTTGCTGACTTTTCATCTCTCCATCAGGACCCTGGGTATGTGTACATCTATGAGAGCTCTCGCTCATTTTTTTATAACTTGTCTGCTGTTCTTCATTGCAGGGGCATGTATATTCTGAGAGCTCTGCTCTCAGACACGCCCCCTGCACTCTTAATGCTCCATGTAAGGTTAGGAGCTCAGGCAGCGCTCCTTAATTAATATGCATGGTGCTCTGCTGTATGCTCCTAAATGGTTGCTTCCGTGTAGTCCTGCACAGAAAGATAGTGAATCTGGGGGAATGAATCAGTCCACAAAGCCTTGGTGAAATCTATGATCTTGTTTCAGTAAGTATATAAAATGGGGCAAACATAGAATTCAAACCTGTTTACATCTCAAACATTCAATATTCTTATCTTTACTAAATTTTTCTATTCTACTGGGTGTTGAAAAACCCTTAGTAAGAATTTCCAGAGGAAGATACGACAAAAGTGAACTCGTGAGTTATTTTTTACAGACTTCAATAAAGGAGTTTTATTATGCCAACTTCATAATTATAATTATAATTAAAATAATTTTTTAATGCAATCAGGGTTTTAATTCTTTTAGTTTAACAGTGCAGGCAGGAATTTTACTCTAATGGATTTTTTAGAATTTGTTTCTAATTTTAATATAAGGGCATTGTGATCTGAAATAGGGCATGGAATTATGTTGAAATTTACTATTTTAGGAATGATATTAAGAATTTCTATTCAGTTTATGACATCCTTTGCCATAGCAGTCTTTAGTTTTCTGGGAGCACTACAATCTAAATCATTCAGTAAACAATTGAAACCATCTGCTATTTTTAGGTTGCCATTTGCATTATTAAGAATAATATCTAAATGTGTACTCCCATCCTAGGGAACCATTATAAGTTCACCAATGTCCATATTTTATTATTATATTTTATGACCACATTCCTTCTTGACCTTCAAATTTTGAAAATAATTTGAGGCATATGTATATTTTCCCATAAGAACATAACTCTTATCCTTTTTACTTTCAAATGAAGATTGAGCTAGTATTGGATATTGATTTGAATTCCAGTTATTTTTATCTGAATATTTGATGTGTTTCTTGAAACAACACTATTCGTGCTTTATTTATATCAATATATTTTAGCAACTTTCTCTTTTTTTAATTATGTAAGCCATTAATCTTTAACGATGTCGATGCAAACTCCATTATAGAGAAGAAGAAGAGGAATCTATGTAATAGATCACATCTAACTATATGAGCAATTATATAGCATATCAATATACCTATTAAGTATGATTGTTGGACAATAGAAAATGTCAGACGTGAGAAAATTTATAATGGCAATAAAATATAAAAAGATATAAAATAACTATATAATATACGTGGAATTATCAGAATTCTTAGTCTTGAAAAAAGAAAAAGAAAACCCCACTAGACTATCCTACTATCACAGAGCTCTACAGTGAATAATATTATTAGTCTGGAGCATGGGATTAGATATATAATAAACAAGTAATATAAGCTTGTTGAATGTTTGTGTCTTTCAGCTTTTCCCGGTTAGGGGTTGCCACAGCAGAACTCCGGACCGCTAATGATTGGCAGTTGATTTTTATGTACTGGCTTGCCAGGCCTGATGCACAACCTTCAACGAAGGTACGACCATTCATGCATGTCTCCACGCAGAAGATGCTCTAGCTGAGAATCGATCCGGACAGCGTCTTACTGTGAGGCGACAATGCTACAAAACTTTACTAGCTTTCTAAATTAAAATATTTGATAACAAATGTGATTAATAGTATCCCAATTATGTTTAATAAAATGTAAAACACTTTTCAGTTCTTGATAGACTTAAAAATGAAATAAATGTAATGATAGTACTTAGTTTTTCCATTTTCTCCTTTTATTTCCTGTCCTTTCCCCATATTTCTTCATTTTTAATTTTTCTTCCCTTTTCTCTTTCTTTTCTTTAATTTATTCCCCTTCTTTTCCCATCTTTTTTATCCTTTGCCCTTTTCCTTTCCTTTCATGTTTTCTTTTCATTCCTTTTTACTTTTTCCTTTCATTTTCCTTTCTTTTCCCCGTCTTCTAAATCTTTCTTTCTTCACATTTGTTCATTCTTTTTTCTCTACTTATTCTTTCGCTCACTTTTTTCATATTCCTTCCTCTCCTTTCCATTACCTTATCGCCTCTTTTTTTCTCATTTCACCTCTTTTCTTCTTTCTTTTTCTTTTCCTCATTTTATTTAACTATCATTGTTTTACTTTTCTAGTGCTACCAGTGTCTATCCAGGACTAACCTATACCCTGTATTTATTTAGATGCACAAATATGACCAATAAGGAGATGAAGGAATCTCTGAGTATTATCAGATTAGTACAGAGAAGCAATTTTATGTCTCATATTCTGTTATGTACATCCCATTAGTAGATGTTTAATGAAGACATGCATTAAATTATTCTTGGTTATATAAAAAAAATAATCCATGTTTCTCATCTGATTTTTTCTTGTGGGCAAAGCTCTTTTTTTGCTTAGCTCCACCCCCAGCCTTTATTATAGATGTAACACTCTGATGTGTATATATGTTCCAAATTACAAACATGCATCTTCCCCCTACTGTAGCTGGGACACCCAAGCTGACCACTGAACCTGGGTTTTCTGATATGTACTGAAACAATTTTCATTTTAAATGAGGGATCAGCTATGCTGGTTTGTTGTTATATTTTACATGGACCTGAGCAGTAACTTTGTTTACATAAATTATTATCAGTCACAGGCTGTATGTTACAAGATTCAGTCTCTTCTTCTTTTTAATTAGATCAACCCTATCACACTGTACCTCACTGTCACAGTTTCATCACTCTTTCTCTCCTTATATATCTGAAAGTAATACTTGTTATAACAGTACAAGTAGCCCCAACCAGTCTCACTTTCTTATTTACTTTATTTCTCAGTCTTAAATGTAACAATAGTTCTTCATAGTTGATTGACTACTCACATATCATGTTATGTCTGTCTTTACTACATACAAGCCTATGTATATTTCTAATAAATGTTCAACACTGTATATACCTATGCACGCTATGAACATGCTCTGTTTCTAAATAATGTTTATGTAAGCTATCATAAAGCCTTTTCTCTCAGGTGTGTACACAACCTATATTTTGTATTCCTTCTGATATCATGTAACTATATTTTATATATATATGTCTAAACTTGCTAAATTTTGAACTTTTCTACCCAGGCCTCCACTTAAAAGGTAAACAATGATAGATAATAAATAAAATAGTCTCCAGGACCATAATAATAATAATAATAATAATAATAATAATAACTTAAAAAGTCAGCAGGATATTCTCAAATCATAATTGTAGTAAATATGAATTAGAAAATTAGTGGAAAGTGTGATTACTGAATCATGTATTGTATGTTATATAACTAGGATGTATTTGCCACATTTAGAATAGCCAAACACCAGTCATAATATCAGTGTCGTATGAATATCACCATATTAGTTCATAATGTGAATTAATTTCTCCTTTTCAAAGATAACAATATGTTAAAAAACAAATGCAAATTGTGACCAAAACTTTGCCAAAATTACTATATATTGAATAACAGTTATGATTTCTAAACAGTTACAAAGCTTAAACTACAAACATGGAAGTTAAATGCTCTCTCTCTAATGTTTGTTTCTCTGCATCCTAACTGTACATAATTTCAAACTGTCACTGCTACAAAGTCACACTGAACCTCAGACAGAAGTGATTTCATCTGATATATACTGAGAGTTCTAGGTAGCACATTATAATTTATCTGTGCATAGTATTCTAGATGTCTTTGTACTTCCTCAATCCCTGCCAGCCAGGAGACCAGCACAATCTATTGCCTGTCCATTGCCAATGAAAACAAAACAAAAAAATACCTTAACGAACCACCTCAACCTATGTAAGATGAATGCAACCTGTCCAAGACTCAGTAAATATTTGTTTGTTAGGTCCACCATTCTTTAATTATATTAATAACCAATGCATTTTCCACATTTACACCAAGGAATACATGAACCCATGTTGGTCACAGTGTTACTCTAATAGCGTATTCATTCCAGAAATTACTTTGAAAGTTTATTTCAGTTTATTGTAAGGGCAACCTGTAAATCAGCACCCTGACTAGAGCACAAACATTCTCCAGCATGATGTTAATCTACAGGTAATGCCCACTGAAAATTGAGTCCGCCTCTTCATGGCAGCATATCAAGTTGCCGTGGATCTTGGACAGAAAGTAAACTAGCAGTCACCATTATTTTACACTTGCTAAGCAGCGCTTTTGCTGTTTTTAGCAAGTGTGAAATATATATATATATATATATATATATATATATATATATATATGTATAAAAAGAAAATTAAAAAAGTGTGTGTGTGTTTATGTCTGTGTGTGTGTGTTAGTGTATGCATGCATGTGAGTGAGACCAAGATTGATTTTGTCATTAGTTTACACTCGCAGTGCTTTTGCTGTTTAGTGAGTGTAAAAATTAAATTTGACAGAAAAAAGTGTATGTGTGCATTTATGTTTCTGTCCGTGTATGTGTTTATGTTTCTCTGTGTGTGAATGTATGCATGTTTGAGTGCATGAAAGCGAAGTGTGTGTGAGTGAGAGAAAGTGAAGACTGAAAGCAATTGAACACTGGACAGAGCAGCAGTTGTTAAGAGGCTTGCGCACCTCTTGACTTCTTCGCTCAAGATGCCTGGATAAAGTCTAAAATAAAGGGGGAACAAAGGCTCGAAATAGGAACATATTTTAAATTTTGCTGTTATAAAATCATAAAGTTGCTTGAATAATAGGATTTGTGTTTGCGTGCATTTTGTGAACTGCAAGCGTTCGTGTGTATGAGAAAGAGAGAGTGAGACTGATTGGCCAATGGCAGCAGCAGTAAAGAGGTTTGCATACCTCTTGACCTCTTAGCTCAAGAAATCTAGATAAAGCCTGAAATAAAGGGGGAACTAAGGCTCAAAAATAGGAACAGAGTTTAAATATTGTTCTTCGAAAATTACAGAGTAGCTTACATAACAGGTTTTGTGTTAACATGAATTTTCTGCAAGAAATAAAGTTTGAAATTCAAATGTATATCATTATTTAGTGACTTTAATCCCTAATGACTAGCAACAAATCACACATTTTAGGATTAAGGGACCAAAAAATAAAGTAAACATCTAGATATTTTTTTAAATGTTATATTTTAGATCTAAAATGGTGCCTCCAACTCCATTTACACATACAACAGCAACTTTGAAACATTAGGCGGAGGATCTATTTTACATCAAAAATATATAAAAAAATAGTATAGTAATAATAAAAAAAAAAAGTAAGTAAAACACAACAATTTTACAGACAACCCATTCTCTAAGTGCAATAATGCCCTCCAGGAAGTGTGTTACTGTGTAAATAATGCCCTTCCAGGTGTCGGGCCTCATAACACCCATGGGTTGGCATTATTTACACAGTAACACAAACCCTGTTAGGCATTGTTGTTTGCTAAAACCACAACTGACATCCCTCAGAGACTGTTTGACTCTCTCAGGCACCCTATAAGGGGCCTATTTAATCGGCCTTTGGGGTCCTGTATCCACATGGTATTGCACCAGGTGGGTGCACCCTGGTTTCCCACTGAATATGTCCCCAATCTCCTGTAACACTGCTCGGATTTCTCAAACCTGGGTAAGAGATAACTGCTGAGACATTGCCACCACTTCCACTGAGGTGTCAGTCCGAGTCTTACTGGGGAGATCATTTACCAGATTCCCCTCAGACTCTTCCTGCAATCCACTGCAAATACTCAGCACAAGGGCCCTCCCTTTCATGGTAAGTTTTCATCTTGTTAACATGGTGCAATTTGTGCCCCTGCCTTCTGCCTAGCAGTTCTGCCATGTAGTTAACATCACTGACCTTCCTTATCATCTTGTAGGGTCCCTCTCAAGCTGCCTGCAGCTTGTTGTGTCTGACAGGAATGAGAACCATTACCTGCTGCCTTACATCATACTCTCTAGCTCGATCATTCCTGTCATACCAGACCTTTTTCTGCTGTTGGGCTTCTACCAGGTTCACCTGGGCCAAGCCCACGAGTTCCCTGAGCCTTGACCTGAGGTTTAGTATATATGGCACAAAAGACTCCTTGCAGGATTCACACTCACCATCCCACTCATCTCGAATTAAATTTAGAGGTCCTCTCACCCTATGCCCATACAACAACTGAAAGGGTGAAAAACCTGTGGATTCCTGGGGAACCTCGCTGTAAGTAAACAACAGATGGGGTAAATATTTGTTCCAATCCCGCTTAAACTGGTCTGCAAATGCCCGTAGCATTGTCTTGAGTGTAGAGTTTAACCTCTCAACAAGACCATTAGTCAGAGGATGGTAGGGGGTGGTCTTCAGGTGCTTCACCCCACAGTACTTCCACAGATAAGCCAGCAGGTCTGACATGAAATTGGCACCTCTGCCAGTCAGTATTTCTCTTGGAAAACCTACCCTGCTGAAAATCTCTAGCAAAGCATTTACCAACTTTTCTGCCTCATTGGAGGACAGAGCCACTTCCTAAGGGTATCTTGTAGCATAATCTACTACCACTTAGGATATACTTTTTCCCTGTGGAACTTGGGGTACTCAGAGACCCCACAATATCCATAGCTACCCTCTGAAATGACTCCTCAATCACAGGGAAAGGCATCAAAGGAGCTTTCACCTTGCCTCCTGCCTTGCCTACCTTTTGGCACTGTTCACAGGTCCTGCAGTACCCTGTTACATCTCTGGAAATCCCAGGCCAATAGAAGTTCTGCATAATATGTCTCTTTGTACGTTTTATGTCCATATGACCTACAAAGGGAATATCATGGACTATGGCTAGACGTGCCAGATGGTAGGGTCTAGGCATTACCAATTGCTGTATTCTCTCACCCTCTAGCCCTCCCTCAGGGGTCCACTCTCTATACAGTAACCCTTTGTCCTAGTATACTGATTCTCCCTTCCCTTGAAAATCAGGTGCCTCACTAGCTACCTCTCTCAGGCATTGTAATGTAGGGTCTGAGAGCAGAGCCTGTCTCAGCTCTCTCTTTGTAACCCTTCCCAGCTCCCCTTCCACAGGAAGTGTGGTATACTCTGACAGCGGTGCCTCACTGTCAGCCTGGGTACTACTACTCATCTCTGGCCTTGCAGTTACTCTGTCTAAGGGAACATCAGTAACCACAAGCAGCTGTGGCTCACCTTCAGTCTCACTGCTACAAGGTAGCTTCCTCCCTGAAGTAACCACCTCATCAGTCCTGGCTGCAAATGTGTGATCTGTCTGAGTCTCCCTCAGGCTAGCAGACCCACATGCTTGTCTCCAAGCCTGACTGCATGTAACTGCATGTACACATGGTACTGCATTATCAAAATCATTCCCTGTCAGGACATGTGTAGGGATATCCTCAAACACACCTACTTGCTGGCTTCCTTTTCCACCCTCCCAGTCAAGGTGAACCCTAACCAAAGGAATTTGGAATAGGGTCCCTCTTAAAGCTCGGACTGGAGTAGACTGCCCAAGCAAGTGGTGCTCCTCTGTAACCAGTGCAAGCTTTACAATGGTTAGGTCAGAGGCTGTCACTCTCTTAGCAATGGCCTCTTTCCCATTCACTAAAATATGATATAACCTCTTGTGGTAGCTTGGTACCCTTGTTGTTTCGAGACAGCCTACTGTCGGCATTTTCTATATGCTACATGGCCTCACTGGTTGCATTTAAAACATTTAACCCTAGGTCCTGGACATGTACCTGGACTAGTGGCTTCCCCTGCTACTGGCAGATTTTGTTGGGGCAGTCTGGGCTGCCCACCATGGGTTTCCTTAGACCCATGAGCAGCACTGGGTGCCTGTTTCCTGTGCAGTGATGCCCTGCCTGTTAGATATAAGTCTCCCTTCTTCCCAAAGTCATCTACAGTAGCGCATTGTCTGTCAGCTAACCAGATCCTTATGTCCTCAGACAGAGTTCCAAGGGCTTGTTCCCCTCATCAAAATGTCTGCCAGCCTTTCAAAAGTGGTGACGTGACATCCACTCACCCACCTATGAAAATAAGTGCTTAGTTCAGCAACATATTCACACACACATTCATCTGCCTTGCGTCTGTGCTCACAAAACTTTTTCCTATAATCTTCAGGTGTTAACTTAAAAAAAATTCTGTCAAACAGTTCTTTACAACATTATAATTTAAATAGTCAGTATCAGACAGTTTGGACATTACAGTTACAGCTTTCCCATGGGGGTCAGGAACCATACCCATGCCCTTGGTCAGCATCATACTGTGTACATACTCTCTCAAACATATGAATGAAACTATCAAAATTATCCCCCTCTGTAAATTGTGGAAGAAATTTACTGACTTTTGTTGCTTCTGGAGTTCGGTTTCCCCCTTCCCCATTACCTCCATGACTCTTGCAAAGAGTCAGCATCTCCTTTTCCTGTTGCCTCTGCCTTTCCTTCTCCTCAACTTCCAGGCATAGCAGTTTCTCATTTTCCTCAGTCTCTAGACAACTCAGTCTCTCTGCTGCCTCTTTTTCCAAATGCTTGGCTCTAGCTCAAGTCTCTTTAACTCCAGATGGATTTTTAAGTGGTTGAGTTGCCATTTTCTGAGAATTGTACATCCCCACGGCCAGTCTGATTTCCCTTCTGGTTGCTATTCTCTGATGCAGCTGTGACTAAAGCTGCAATTATGTCTGCTTTAGTCAGGTTGGCATGCACCAGTCCTTTAGCCTGGCACATCTCAGCCAACTGGCTCCTTATCAGCTTGCCAAACTCCTCTGCTGACATGCTTGCATGCTCTCCCTGACTAACTAAGCAAAAAAAAAAAAAAAAACAATTGCGATATGAACTCTGAATGTTCACTGTGTGGCAAGTAAGAGTACAAACACCTTCAGTGATCACTGTACACAAGCTACAGGAATTCAGTATCCACACCACTACAAGCCAATTAATATGTGATGTGGCTATCTCACCACAGTCTAGACAATTAATATGTGATGTGGGTATCCCACCACTGCCAAACAATTAATATGTGCATATCCCTCACTGGTGCTAGTGGTGAGGATTGAGGCTTTTTGATTACTGGGCCAGTGCAGGGGTGTAACAGACCCATTAATGAGGACATTCAGTGTCAGAACTGCCAGATAGTTTATCCGCCTATTTTTGATCCCCCACTCCTAAGTATTTCACTTATGCCTCCCCGAAGCCTGTTCTTTTACCTGAAGTTCATCCCATACTTGAGGAGGGAGGTCACTTGTACTATTTGAACTGTTTTAGGCATCTGTGTTATCTGGGACGCAGTTATTTCATGGTTGGGTAGAGATAGCTGATAGGTGCAGCCTGTTATGACCTTCTAGATGGTGTTTGTCTTTTGGCAGTGGCCAGTCAAGCAATTCCTTAAAGAAATACAGCATCTCCACCCCCTTTGAAGGACTCCTGCTTTCCTTAGGATGTGAACATCTTGAATGACAGGTTTGGCAGTCTGTGCCATCCTGTTTTTCTGTCAGGATTGCAATTGTTGATGCTTTTGCTGATGAGTCCACTCCCTTGCATGTGCACGTGCCATGTTACCTTACAATAAACAGCATACACCTGGATACTTTCTCACTGCCATTTTTGTCAGTATGGATTTCCTGGTATTCATGGCCGTTACTTGCAGTGAGCAGTAGTACAGTGTAAGTGATTTACATACCTCTAAGTTAAACAAGGTTATACGTCACCTGTGCATAGTTACTTCAGATGGTCAAGTACTGGTTGTCATGGATTCTTAGTGTCTGTGTGTGAGTGTGTGTGTGTGTGTGTGTGTGTGTGTGTGTGTGTGTGTGTGTGTGTGTGTGTGTGGGGGGGTGGGGGTGGTGCCTCTGTTAACTTCCCTACCCTTGTTTAGTTTTGATGTGTTAGAAAGAGAGGGAGGAGTGGTTTAAGGGGACACCGGGTGACTCCATTGTTACTGAAATGCACATCCCATTGCAAGTAAACATCATTTTGCAATAGCTTGAGATACTGCAAATGTGTATTTCACTCTAGTCCAGTGCCAACATACCATTTTACAATTTTACCCTTTTTTTAGACAAATGTTGTGAAACTGTTCAGACTTAATAACTAGGCTGAGTCGCCATGTTTGGAATGTCTAATAGCAAACTCGGACATAAAGTATTTTATTTGACTTTATGAAAAAAATATGACAATCACTGGAAAAATAATATTTGCTGTACTTTCTGCTCCATCCTGTCATTTACTGCAGGGCTTCAGAGGGCGTGCCAGTGCAGTAGCCAACAGGGCAATCCAGATCAACTTGCTGATACTGTCAACTTTCCCACATGCACACATTCATCTCAAAACCTTAAGTTCCCACTTCTGTTAAAATGAACCACACAAATCTTTAAATGGTAAAAGTAATTTGTGTTGGTGTTCCTAAAAAGAATGTATATAGACAAATTACTCTTGACCACTACAAGTCAGAGTTACCATGTTTATGCTTGTCCCAAGTGTGCTGCATGATAGAGGATGTGTCACTGTGTCTACAAAATGTGAATGCCTTTAGGCCCAGTGCTGTGCCTCCTTTCTGGATAGAATATTTCTGTTTATGTCATGTGTGTGTTACAAATAATAGTACCTTGTGCCGTAGCATTTATGACAAGATGCAGTCTGTTGTACAGCACACATAACGTATAAACAGGTCATCATACCTTGGTGTATGTTATGACTAGTAACCTATAGTACATCAGCTTACTCTTTGCAAGTCTTGGAATGTCACATTTTTTTAAACAAAGTATCAAATTCTATGCACTTGTGTATGCTTTATGCTACTGTCCTGTCATTTGCATGCCACAGCCTTCATATTCAGACCACTCTGGACAGCAGTTGCAAAAGGAGATGCACTGTTCTCAAATGCAGTTGGAAAGTATTGGAACCAACTCCCCCATGAACTTACATCACTGTCTTCATTTACACTTTTTAGACACAATCTGAAACTTTGTCTTAAAACCCATTGGTTATGTCCCTGTACAAATCCAGACTAATCTCATACTATATACCAAATACCCTCTCTTAAGACCTAATTCCTGCTCTATCTGTGTCTTTTTAGATCAAGGCCTATCCTTGGCAAAACATATCTTATCCTAATAGAGAGAATTTAAAATACCTAGTTAAATTCTGCATATAATTCTAAAGCATCCTACCTAAGGCAGGCAACAAGTATTGTTTAAACTGTGAGCATTGCTGAACTGTTGAAATTTGAAGTATGTATTTTTGTAACAATTACTTCCTAGTTACTAATGAAGTCTTGTACATAAAGTCTAAAATATCTTATATAATGCTTGTAACATGTTTTTTTGTATAAACTGTAAAGATTCCTGAACTGTTTAAAATGTGTAGTATTTAACCTTATAACAACTAGTACCTGTATGTTAGTAGTCTAGTAATCTCTTGGAGCTTATCTCACCGGGACTCTACTGAAAATGGACATAAATCCAGTTAGACTATCCCGGTCAACAAATGTAAAAAAATAAAATAAAATAAATAAATATCATAGCCTGGAAATACAGAGTCTGTTGGGGAACATATACCATGGTTGGTGTGTCTTGATTATTTTTTTAATTCATTCTTTATTTTTGCATGATAATAAAATTAGTGCAAAAGGGTCACATGTGGAAACAAACAATAAATAAATAATAAATAAATACATAAGAATTTGGGACTGGGTGCTCAACTTTTAAAGAATAAACATACCAGTGATGTATGTATGTACACACACGTATGTATGTATTTATGTATTTTAAGGAGGTAGAAGGTTGCCGCACAGCAATATGCTGCTCACTCCAACATCTCTAAAACACACATCATTCAGTATTTGAGTGTCCTTTATTGTTAGAATGTTGCAATTGTATAACTGGATTACTAAGTATTGTAACTGTATTTAAATATTGTGTATTGTGTTAGTACTATGTATACCTTCATCTGTTTGTGATATTTGTTATTGATGCTCTCCAAGCTCAGGTCCTGACTGGAAAGGGTGTTTGGGCCAGTCATCTTACCTGGTTACTAGAGATAATTAAAAATGTTGGAAAATTGGAGTATGCTTAGCAAATAACTGCAAAAGTAGTAAGATTGGAAGATATGAAATATACTCAAGGATTAAAGAGCCTGGGCCCTTTGTTTCTTGACTGTAGACATCTTAAATAAGGGCTGATTTATGTATTTAAGGCTTAAGGAGATGACTTTCTGTTAGAATGTCTTTAAAAATTATTTGATCAGCTCTCTGAATAGAAATTCTGAGTTTCATCACAGCACACTGAAAGAACTATTAAAGTATGGAACTTTCCCAGTAAAAATCCACTTCATTGAAAAACTGACAACATTCAGAGAATAAATGGACAGTCATTTTGATAAAACACCCCGGGGATCACTTCTGTGGCGCTGCTTGACAGGGGCACAGGAAAATAATTTTCTTGGGTGGCAAAAGCCAGGGAACCTTTTTGGCTAGGCTTATATAGGCCCCAGGGCCAATAGCCTAGTACCTACCTATAAAACTATGAACCTATATAAAAAGCATCACTGCATCTATATTAATAACGTTTTGCTTCAAAAATAAAAGACCTATGTATATTTTCAAACACTGCGATAAATGGAATGACACCATTTCCATTATTAAATAACAGAACAGGAAAAAATAAAGAAAAAATAACAGAGGATAATCTTTAAAGTGGAAAAGAAAACAAATATTTGTATAACAATTATTATTCCTGAGTAAAAACTAATTAACAAGCAAGCACAAGATATACTGAAAAGTAAGACCTTAAATATCATTGATAATAAATTATGTGTAAGAGACTACCCTGCTACCATTATAAACTATTTGTTAAAAATGAGGTACTTATCAAATAGCAATTATTTTAAAGTCTATATTTTCAGAATTATCTTAAACATCTAGTAAATTAAATCTGCAACAAATGAGTGTGGTAAATCTTTTTTAAATTATCATTTAATTATTTTATTTAGTTTATGCAATATTTGCACTATAAGAGTGAAAACTTTTCATGCTTTTAAATAGGGTTGATTATTTAAATAGAATGCAACATGGTTTCACTCACTGGAGAGTCATAAAGGTTACCACAAGGTGTACACTATGGGCTGGATTTATTTATTTTATTTATTTATTGACATTTGTTTATCGGGAAAGTCCACTGGGCTGATTGAACTCATTTTCAGTGGAGACCCGGGGAGAAAAGCTCCACAAGACAATAAATATATTGGTGCATAACATTAAAAATATTCAGAATACGTAAAGTTACTTGTGGACAGCACAGCACGCCAAAGTAAGACTTCAGAGCATCAGATGCAGACATGATTTCAGAAGACAAACTGAAAGCAGTCTAACTACTTAGCTATTCAGAGCAGGATAATTACAGATTCAGAGCATGACACTAGATTCCAAAACATGCTGTGCACACTCGGTGCAACTTAAATGCAACAAACTGCTGTACTGACTCTTTATCTGAAATGCTTGATGTATGCTATACAGCATCACAAGGAATAGAAGATACCACTATAGATTACATTGTATTCTGTAAGAATACTGAAAAAAAAGAAGAAGAAAAAATGCAACTTACAGTGAATGAACTGTAACAAGCTGCAGTAATACAAGCCATGAGTGAGGATGTGGCTGTGTGCCCTTGAGGGCAGCCAGCTATCTTTCCAACAAATAATTGACAAATACTGCATAGACAAACAGCTGGTGTAGGCTGTCTGCAACATGTGTGCCCGACACATGTCTATATGCACCTTGCAAGGAAACACCATCATCTTTGAAGCCAAAGTATGTGTCAGTCTTGGTGTACTTGCATCTGGGACATTTGAAAGACAAATGGGGGAGTGTCACAGACAGCTGCCAGCTGTATCCTGGCAAAATTCCTGGCAGCAATGTGAAACAATGTGCATGACTACATACACTTTCCATTTACCCCCATGGAGCAGGGAACTGTAATGCACCAGCTCTATAACACTGGAAACTTCCCACATGTACTTTGTGCAATAGATTGCAAACACATTCCTATCAAGACATGACTATATCTTGAAGCAGACAGATATATAAACAGAAAGGGCTGGTCATCCCTGAACTGCCAGGTTATGTGTGCACCAGATGGCTGCATAAGAAACTTCATGGCAACACACCCTGGAAGTGTCCATGATGCTGCCATACAGAGGGAAAGTGATCTGAAGGCCACATTCCAGCAACATGAAATACTTGAGGGACTGCTACTGAGTAAGTTTAGAAACACAGCTAGGATGTAAACTAAAGACTTCAGCTACAGGTATGGGTGACCTACACCAAGAACCCCAGATGTCTGAAGATGATGTCCCACAGGTATCACAGAGGAACAGGACGATGTAGGGGGCAGAAGACACAGGCAAAGGTGATGGAAGGTGTGACTGCAAATGCAGACCCAGGCAACATGGCAGTGCCTGACCCACAGCTTTGAGTTATGAAAAGCCACACATACAGAAGTACACAAATCAAACATTGATGTTCAGGTATTGCGTCACCACAGCAGTATGGATTACATCTAATGGCAATTACCCAGCAGATATACACATTGAGCTTCAGACACAACAGCATAATCATAACATAAAACATTATGAGCATATACAAATCTATTACAAAAGGGATCATCAACTCAGGGCACAAGTGACACAGGTATGCATGCAGAGTCATATTGCTGTATCTATGTATGGCACACAATAAGGGACACACATCAGTGCAACACATTTCTATTTGTCTACTACAAAAACCTGCAAATAGGTAAATTACTCAGGACATAATGCAGAACTGTTGCTAATATCACATACCAAATATATCACTGTAAAGTATAGATAAAGTAATGTAATAAATGGAGACAGCTAGGGTGGCCTAATGGTTAAGGTATTTGCCTTACAAACACAAGGTGCAGGGTTTGAGTCTCACAAGAGATAACTGGCTAGGCTTACAATGGCTCAGAAGGGCAGTTAGGCTAGTACTAAACTATGAACCTATGAACCTATGTTTAATAGAATTGTTGGACTCGCATGGCATCAGACTTGCCAACAAACACAGAGACATGACATTGTCAGTGTTCTGCACAGCAATCATCATCACTATAGGGTGAGACACTACTGGACACAGTGGATCAAATGTTACTGTTACTCTAACATAGTCTAGGTTGCTCATACTGATGGTTTACACTGCAGACTGGTCTGCCCCTACCATGTATGAAAACACTTGGCCCAGTTTGCTACCGATGACAGCATGTGGAGGCTCCACAGAGGAGATTGATGGGGTGATGCCAGCATGTGGTGGTGAAGGAGCATGACTGCAGCTTAACTGTCTGGGTGTGACTGCCAGGCCCACAGCAGATGAGCCAGCAGTAGAAGTTTGTGCACACTGGAGCATAGATACTGATGCCTGATGTGCAAGGTTGGTTCTGCTGAGAGGGGCCTGCCCAGTTAAGTACAGTCAGGGCACTTAGAACTCTGTTTGTACTATGGTACTGTTGTAGTACTCTAGAGGCCAGTGATTCTTCTAACCATGGCACAGATAACATACTTTCATTCTGTCTCTCACCGTGTCTGTGCTCCTGTCCTTCATGCAGCACATCTAGCTGATGTGCAACATGATCTGTGGCATGGGCAAGTGCACAGATCATACCTCTCAACTGTACAGATTTATGCAGACTGTCCAGATTTTTGTCTCATACTTTTGGTCTATTCCTCATAAATTTGTGATTTTCTGGCAAATCACTTAGGAATGAAGTCACTAATTAATTACATACATTTGAGTTTCTGACTTCAGATCTTTCAGAAAAATGCATGCTGGGACAAATTCTGCTATTTAGCTACTTTCCAAATTAATGAGTAATATTTAAAATCTGTCATTAGTTTTGGGCCTTTGTGCCCCCATTATTTTAGGCTTTGTCCACATTTTTTGTGTTAAGAAGTTGAGAGGTATGTACAGATGTCAGATTCATGACATTGCTGGGAATGTTCATTTGCCTGTAGGAGTAGGCGGACACCCTCTGACATGTGCCACTGTACATCAGCTACATACCTATGTCTACTGTGATGGACAGTATCAATGTGCTGTGGGCAACTGTCAACATCAGCAGCAGTCTCAATATGGTCTGTTGTTCACAGGTTTCATCCTGTCAACCATCCGATGTGTCCTCATTGTAAGAATGGCTGTACAATTTTTTCCTCCACATCTGAGGCTAGTGCCACATCCACATGACTGTCGACATTTTTGCTGGACTGTATAACCATTTCACTTACCTGTATGCCAGGGGCCATGTTACTATACTGAGACACATCAGATCCCACATCAGGATCAGTGGATGTGCTAATGGAGGTTACAGACAGTTGATGTGCTAAAAGAAGAGGCAGATGACACAGATCAGGACAATGTGCTTACATTGCATGCTGGATATCATTAAAGACATATGACACATATATATCTCAATGAAACATTACAGATAATACTGACTTACCATTAGGTCATGTCTGTGTATGAGTCATGGAATCTACATAACAGGGAGTTCACAGTTAGGCTACATATCCAACATACATGGCATATGTGATGAATTCAAACATAACACATACCTGACAAATTCGTGTAAGATGGCATGGTAGAAGAGATATGAATTTTAACAGTTGCAGAGAAATAAAATCAACATTATTAATCCCATCATTGACAGCATGGACCATTTGATCAGCCTTAAGACATGCAGTACATATTACATAGACATATGACTTATTTGTGCACTTGATGATGCAGTCTGTCCTGTGAATGGGTAGAAGGACTCAGTATTAATGGACGACAGCAACAGGAGTAATAGCAATGACATGTATGAAATATAGGTAATAGCATACCTGTTGACAGACTCCGGCTGTTGAGAGTTTGTGTGTTATACTGATCCTGCAGATGGACAGTAAAAGAGAAAGACAACACAGTCATGTCTGTAGACAATGGTATACTAAGAGGATGACATATATAGCACAGTAATAGGGGCCTTGAATACTCACTTGCCAGATGTTGCACTTGTTGGCCAGATGTCCCTTTGTAGAAAAACAGAGACATTAATGTCATGTATCACATATGTGTGTTGCACATTGATGCAAACTATGAACCTGTAACATACCTGGTCTGTCTGTACTTGCAACTGCACTGCCTGGGCCCCAAGAGGATATACCTGTAGTGTACAATGTTAGGGAAATGTAAATATGACAGCAAACAACAGCGCCATGACATGTGGCTGAGGCAATAACAGGCAGTGGTCACAGTAACACTGTATGGAGACATTCATTTGCCCTTCCCTGATGTTGTCCAGAAGTGGATGTACCTGTGACATATTTATTTATTTATTATACATATGCATTACATATCTTGGTTACACTGTTCTGTCTGTACTGCAGTTGAATGGCTACATGTCATTACACTTTGTAGATTGTCATCACCCTGTGTGGATCTGTGTGCATGATTCATTTTCATTGCTGTAAATCCAAAATGACAATGAATGAATATGCATGCAACAGCATATGCAATGATTTAATATATAGCCATAAATGTCATGCAAAGTAAGACATACATGTTCAGCTTGGGACGCCTGCATCTATCCCACCCATGCATCGCTGTCCACTTGCCATATGTAGGGATGCAAGAAATATTGTGATCTTATCAGGTGAGTCAATGGTGGTCCACCTCCAGTGGCATCCTTTGATCTCTCATATTGTCATAACCTGGTGGCTGCATCGAGGATCATGTCAGAGCAACAATGGCGACAGGCTTCATGGTATCTGTTGTGACCACCAACTGCATTAAACATGTTGAGGTGCTGTTGGCCATTACTTCATTCCTCCATACTATATTCTCTGTCCGTCCAAGGAGTCTCTGTCCATGTTGTCATATATTATAATCTCCTTTTTCTGTGGGGAGAAATGGTCATGTTTAGGTCTGTTTGTCATCTGAAAGCCAGCGATATGCATATGTTCATATTCATGAGGGGCCTCATTATGCAGATGATTATGTAGACAGCTTATGTCACTGTAAACACTATGCATTCAAACATTTTTTTTATATATTTACAAACTTTTATACATTTTTTTTACATTTATACATTTTTATATTTATATACCTATGTATTAATATATGTACCTATACATATTTATTTAGGTTCATAGGTTCATAGGTCCATACTAAGCTATCTGCCCTGGGGCAATTATAAGCCTAGCCCGATTCTGTATGGCTTACGCCACCCCTTGATTTGAGTATACTGTGCCCTTTTTAAGGTTTAGTTTACTGTGCCTCTGTCTAATAGTGACACGGGAGTAATCCCTGGGACAAACCTACGATCCCCCATCCACTTTTCGAGATTCTTCTTGAAGAGATTTAGTGAGGTGCTCTGCCTCACATGAACTGGAATTCTATTCCAGAGTGAAGGGAGCCTCTGGGTTATGAACCTGTCCCTCCAGCAAGTTCTATTTATTTCTGTGCTGAGGTTCAAGTCCCTCAAGCATGTGGCTCTAAGGGATTTAGATTTACTGAGGTGGAGCATGTCCATTAATTCTGGATTTGACATAGCTTTGTATGTCAGGCATAGATCGCCTCAAGTAGGCGGTATGCAACTGAGTAGAGCTGGAGTTTTTAACCGAGCAGTATATGGCATCTGTTTGAGACCCTTGATCCTCTTGGTGAGATACTTTTGGGGTCTTTCTAATTGCTGCAGGTGTCGGGTAAGGTACATCCCAAAAGGGGCATTGTATTCTATGATGGGCCTGATGAGGGATGAATAAAGGGCACGATTACCTCTCTTGATCTAGATGTGAAACCCTTCGTGATGAGGTGGGCTATGTAGAAGGTCTTTCTAACCACTTTGGCAATGTGGTTTTCAAAGGAGAGATTGCTATCAACTTGGGTCCCCAGGTCCCTAATAACTTTCTCTGTACTTAATGGGTTTCCGCCTATGTGGTAATTTGTGGGCACATTGTTTTTGCCAAAGGGTATGACTATACATTTTTTGGCATTTAGCTTTAAACCATGGCGCTGGCACCAGTTATCTGTCTCTGTGAGACCTTTTTGAAGGATGTTTGTGTCAGCTGGAGAGTTGATTATGGCACCCAGTTTGCAGTCATCTGCGAACTTGGTGAGCCATAGTCCTCCCATGTTTGCCTGTACCTCGGAAAAGTATATACCGAACAAGAGTGGTCCCAGGACAGAACCCTGTGGGATGCCACTTGTGACCAGTCTCATGTCTGACATGGCTCCAGCAACTCTCACTCTGTGGGTTCTGTCTTTGAGCCAGTTTGCGACCCATCTTGTGACATAGGGGTTTATATTTAAGCTGGATAGCTTATCTATGATGCCCGAGTGGGGTATTGTGTCAAATGCCTTTGCAAAGTCCAGATAGGCTGTGTGGACTACCTTCCCTTCATCTATGGCTTTGGTGACTGTTTCAAAGAAGTCAACCAGGTTCAAAAGGCAGGATCTGCCCTTGACAAAGCCGAACTGGGTAGGATCTAGTGTCTGTAGGTCCCCAATGTCTTTGTTTATGAGCTCCATGATGATCCTCTCCATAGCCTTGCAGACTAAGCTAGTCAGGCTTATGGGGCGATAGTTTCCAGGGTCCGTAGAGGCTCCACCTTTGTGGAGTGGGACCACTGTTGCTGTACGCCATTCTGTGGGCACATATCCTGTAGTGAGGCTGAGATTGTATAGCTGTTTTATTTGAGGGATTAGTTCCTCTTGTAGTTCATGTAGGACGCAACCTGGGACGCCATCTGGCCCCATGGAAGCAGTGTTTTTTGCTTTGGAGAGGGCAGCCTTCACCTGAGCATCTGAGATGTTTGGGAGGCAGCCCTCTGCTGGGATAGATACTTGCTCTTTTGGGGGGGAGGGGGTGGAGAAGTTTGCACTGAACCTGTCTGCCAGGATACTGGCGATGTCTGTGGGTTCAGTGTATTTTTTGTCATTTAGAATCAACTCAGAACAAGTCTGGGAGTTGCATCCCAGGTTTCTAACATAACTGAAAAAGCCTTATGATTGTCTTTGGTGTCCTGTGCAATTTTTCTCTCAAAGCTGGCCTTGGAGGATTTTATGAGGGATCGTAATTTTTGCTAGTACTGATCAGAGATGCCTTCCCTATTAGGGATTTTGCTCTATCATGTAGTAGCTTCCTCCTTCTGTTGTACAGTTTATTTATGGCAGGGGTCCACCAGACTGGACGCCTGCCTTTGGATGATTGGGTCTTGGTTTTGTTTGGGATAGCATGATCCATGCATTCCTGGAGATGTCCGTAGAATGCATTTACATAGGATTCTGCAGTTTGGGCTGTAGTTTCCACTGGCCCTGGGGCCTTGAAGGATTCCACTTCGGTTTTGAGAAGTGAGAAGTTCGCTTTTGAGAAGTTTTTCACTGTGGTTTTCTGGGCTGGGGTCGGGATGTGGACATCCAGTGAAATTAATTTATGGTCTGATCTTACCAATGAGGAATATACTTCTGGTGTGGAGCATAGAGCCCCCATGTTGGTAATGATCAGGTCTAGTATGTTGTCCCCTCTTGTGGGAGTGGTGACTAGTTGTTCCATAGCATTTGAGTTTATAATTTCCAGGAATCTTTGGGCTAAGGTGCTGGGGCTTGAGTAGTGCTTCCAGTCAATGTTTGGGTAGTTGAAGTCGCCCAATATAATGGTGTTCGGAGAGATCTTCATGTTCTCCAATGTTTTCAGGAAAGCCGAATGGGATTCCTGTCTTTGAGAGGGTGGTCTGTAGGATGCTATAAACTGAAAAGCAGTCTTGCCCACTGTTAGTTGCACATGGATGGTCTCCGATACTTCGTGCAATGCCACTAACCTGGAGGTGTGGATATCCTTGATAAATATGGGAACTCCCCCTCATTTTGTGGTTCGGTCTGGGTTTTGGGGCTGAAAAGCATGATATGAGGTATAGCCTGGTAGTGCTGGGGTGCTCTCTTGAGCCTTGAACCAGGTTTCTGTCACTGCACAGATATCAATGTTCTCCATACTGAGGAGAGCTTCGAGTGCATGCATCTTGATGTTAAGACTTCTGGCATTTAGCAGCATTACCCTTAGTTTCTTGTTCCTTGTGTTGTCTATGGGGGTGGGTTTGACTTTTGAGCCTTGCCTAAAAAAGGCACTATGGGGGTGGCAAGAGCCTTTGCCAATATCTGAAAGCCCAGTGGTGACAGGTGCAAGCCATCCCTAGTGAAGCAACATGGCTTGTCGAGCATGTCATCCCAGGCTGACAGACACTGGATCCCCTTTGAATGACACCAAAATTTTAGCCAATTGTTAAAATCGATCATTTTGTTTTTGTACTGTGGCATCATTCTAGGTGAGGGTAAGATGCTGCTCAAGGTCAGGGTCATACCAGCCTGGGCTACATGATCAGAGAGTTCCTTTATGTCTCTTTTCATGTAGTCCAGGGAGGTACGTCTCAGGTCATTCACACCAGCATGTACAATGACTGATTCATATTTGTATTTGCTTTGGAGTGACCTGAGTGCTTGCGTTATGTGACGGATCCTAGTGCCCGACAGGCAGCTCACTGTGACCTTCTCTTTATTCAGCTTGGTGAGCGGGACGTCAGTGTGTCTGACAATAGAGTCACCTATAACAAGAGTATCAGGTGTGTTATTCAGCCTTAAGGGCTGTGGGTGCTTGGCACACTGACTTTGTGGGTTATGTGTTTTATGTGTTTTGTTTTGAGGTAGCGTTTGCTTGGATGTCTGCTTTGGAGGTCTCTGTTGCTTAGGTAGATTTTTATTTAGAGCCTCCGAGTATGTTTTTGTGTATTTATGTGTTTCTGATATTTTTAGGAATTTTGTATTTGCTAAGTGTGTTAAATATTAATTATTTTTATTAAATAATTAGCGGAGAATGTAAGGGTAAAGTTAGGTTATATACACCTTTTATGGTTCTTCCCATTTTATGCTAATGGATTCAATAATGCCTACATTAGTTTTATTGGATAATGACTTAAGGGTGGGTTTTTAAAAGTGCTGGGTGCTATATGTGTTTGTGATTCTGATGAAGTACATATACGAAAGCTCTTAATCATCTTGCTTCTGTAGATCAATAAATATTGTGGACTTTACTCCAGTGTGGCTAGTCTTCATTTTTGGACCTATTCTGTTCTTGAGTGGTGTTTAGCTTCAGTGTTTCTTTTGTGTTTTGATTCTTAGTTTTTCAAGTGATCATGGAGGAATGTTGCTTGAGAGAAATAAACCTGTCTGCGAGCACATTAACCTATACCCTGTCGTGACAGCTCATCTACATTGACATTGATGACCCCACTACAGTGCTGCACTGTCATGTCATAGGCCTTCACCCCTAGACTCCACCTTAATAGCGTGACATTTTGCTGGTTGGCTCAATGCAGCTATGTTAATGAGCTGTGGTATGTAACCGCATTGAATTTCCTTCCATACAGATAGGGCTGAAGTTTTTGCTGTGGCTATACTATGGATAGACATTATTTTTATACAGCTGCAAAATATTCCTCCTTGGGTTGGAGTCTAAGGCTTAGATATACAACAGGGTGCTCTTCTTCCTCTGCGGAAACCAGGCTGAGTATAGCCTCCACCCCATGGTTTGAAGCATCCAGTTGTACAACAAATTATTTGCTGTAATCTAGACTGGTTAGTAGAGTGGGTCTTTCCAAAGCCCCTTTAAGCTTTTGGAATGCCTGCTTGCAGGTTGGGATCCACACAACCTTATCTGGCCTATTTTTCCCCATCAGGTCTGTGAGAGGAGCAGCTATTTGTACTATATTTGGGAACTAATGTTCTATAGTACCCTGCTGTTCCCAAGAATGCCCTCATCTGATTTTTGGTAACATGGGCAAGACATGCCTGAATAGCTTACACTTTGGCAGGTTTTAGCCTGATCTTACCACATACCACTCTGTGTCCAAGGTAGCAGACCTCTGCCATACCCACCTGATACTTACTGGGCTTAATGGCCAACCCTGCCCTTTGCAGTCTGGCCAGGACCTCCCTGATATGCTGAAGGTGCTCTTGTCAGGAATGGCTGTAGATGGCAATATCATCCATGTAAACAAGGCATAAAGTCCTGTTACTGGTAGGATATGATCTACTAAGCTCTGGAAGTTCGCTGGGGCATTTTTCATCCCAAACGGCTTCTTTGAGAACTCATATAATCTGAAAGGAGTCATAAAGGCTGACCTTTCTATGGTGGGTGAGTCAAGGGCACCTGCCAGTAGCCCTTGGACAAATCAATAGTGGTCAGATACTTAGCCCTACCCAACTACTCTAAGGTTTCATCTGTCTTGGGCATGGGGTAAGGATCTGACCCTGTGTGACTATTTAGTTTTCTGTAGTCCACACAGAACCTGGTGCTACCTTCTTTCTTTGGTACCAGCACCACAGGGGAGGATCAGGGACTGCTGGACTCCTGGATTGCCCTCAGTTCCAACATTTCCTCTATCTCCTCCTTCAGAGTCTGGTTTACTCATTCAGGCACCCTGTAAGAGGGCCTGCTTGATAGGCATTTAGGGTCTTGTATCCACATGGTGTTGCACCAGGTGGGTGCACCCAAGTTTGCTTACTCCCACTTACTACTGTTTAATAGTGCTTACACTTGCTTAATAGTGCTTACTCCCACTTACCACTGCATTAATTTAGACAGTAACATCTAATGATTCTTGGGAAGGAGGGGGATTTAAAGCTGTATGGAGTTATCATTCATTACACATTTTACCTTCCATTTGTATCTCTGATTCCTGTGTACATATACTGTATGGGGCACCTGTGATTATCTGTGGACTTTGCAGCATTATGACACTGACACCTCACATCTGCAGTTAATGCAGTACTCCAGTTCACAAATATATGTTATTTAGTAGGTTATTCAACTAAAAATATTGGTCATAAAGTGATTTGACATGGAAAATGAAATGTGCTGCAGTGGGACTCGAACCGGGATTGATTGCTCATAAGGCAAATGCTCTGCCCACTACACTATTGCTGTATTGCTTCATTTGCATATATCTTGCTTTTTTATCCACTTCTGCCATTTAAGCTGCATTAACCGTAGCTAAGCGATGGGCAAACCCGCGCACCTACAGTTAAATTTAATCTGTTTCATAAAAAAAAATCTTAATATTTGTTGTTTTAACTATTGCTCTTGTAAACATGGGGAGATGTTGCTGGTTTTTAATTTCTCCAAGTCTTTTGGGTTTCTAATACCATGGTGGGGTTGGACCCCATTCCTAAGTCAAAGTACGATTAAAGTTCATGAAATTAGTATTGTCTCACTCTTTGATGTTAGCCAGAACTGCTCTTTGCAGCACCTGCAATGTGCCCAGTAATGACTCCTTCTGTAATTTGTATGGTGTTACATGAATTGGTAACATATCTAAATACAATTGCAAATTATTTTTTATAAGACCAGTTGCTCCTACTACTATTGGAACTGTCTGAATATCTTTCTTCCACATGACTCTCGTTTCTGCCTGCAGATCGAGGTATTTTATGACTTTGTGTCTCTGTACACAAGACACTGTATTCACTAGGTGTGGTGATTTCAATGATCAATGCTACTTTTGTCTTCTTTTCCTGGACCACGATATCTGTTTTTCTAGCATCTATCTTTTTGACTGTTGGTATTGGATGATCCCATGTGATGTAAACTTCATCATTTTCTATGATTCTCTGTGGCTCATGTTTCCATTCTTTTTCAGACACTTCGAAACCATAATGTTTTCACAATCTCCAGTGTAACAATCTCGCCTCATTATTACGACTTTCAGTATACAGTCCCTCTGCCATTAGAGAGTCACAACCAGAAATAAGGTGTGTGACTGTTTCCAATTCGGTTCCATAAAACCTACACATGTCTGTTTCTCCCACATGTTCAATGGACTTAGTAAACCAGCGTGTACGCAGCTCACTATCTTGGGCTGCCAATATTAACCTTTCATTTCTTGATGTAAATTCACCTCTCCTTAATCATTCCTGCATTCATTCTTGATCAACATGAGGCTTTTCCAGAAGTTTTCTATACTTGCTACTATATGTTTTTTCCACATTTCTTGCCTTCTCTCCTGGTCCTTCACCTTATATTCTTTCCTTTGTTTTTTGCACATTCAGTTGCTGCCTGTTTTTTATCTATTTCTGGTTTGAGTTCCATTCCTGCTTGACGTCGATATGCTTCTACTAAATTAAGCAGAGATGTCATCTTAAATTTATTCTCTTCATGTTTCAAAACTTTCACCACATTTGGATCTTGTGAGGTCAGTAGATATGTGTGGAGTCCCATGATTGCAGATCTATACATGTAATCAGTTTCAAGGAGGCCCATCCCTCCTTCAGAACGGGGAATATATAATCTTGGTATACACTGATTTTTATAAATCATTTGGTGAGCATGAAGCATCCTTCTTGTTTTAATATCCATTCTATCCCACACTTTTTGGGGCCAGTCAATCACTCCAAAACTATAAGTTAGGACAGGAAGAGCAAATTGATTTATAGCTTGGATCTTATTCCTAGGTGTCAATGCTGTTTTCAGGATTAATTTAAGTCTTCTAAAGTACTCCTTACTAAGCTTTATTCACATGCTCATGTTTTATTACTGATCCTTCAATTCCCAAGTATTTATACACCCCCTCTTGCTCAAGTTCTTTTATATCACATTCTTGTCCCAAACTGATGTTTTCCTGGTGCTGCAATTTTCCTTTTTTAAAGGTTGCTTTTGCACATTTGTGAAGACCAAATGACATTCCAATATTATCTGAAAAAGTTTTGACAACCAGCAGCTGTGCTTTTAGTTCCTCATCGGATGAGCTATACAATTTTAAATAATTGACAAAGAGAAGATGAGAAGTCATTATACTTTGTTGTTTTCTAGAAGCCAGATTATAGCCATGACCTAAGCTGTTAAGTAAACAGCTTAATGAATTAATGGCAAGGCAAAATAGCAATGGTGATAGGGAGTCACCCTGGAATATCCCCCATTAGATTTCTATCCCTGGGATAATAATCTGTCCTTTATCATGGCTTAATTGCAAAGTGGTCTGCCACTGTTTCATGGTTACTGTAATGTAATCAATCAGTGTAGGAAGTACCTTATACATTTTAAGCACTCTTTTATCCATGAATGTGGGATACTATCAAATGCTTTTTTATAGTCAAGCCATGCATACTTAGATTCTTCCCTTTCTTACAGTTATTCACTATAACTTTATTTAATAACAAATGATCCTTTGTTCCATATGACTTTCTTTTATTGCCCTTTTGTTCTACTGCCATAATTGAGTTTTCTTCTAAATGACTATAAACTCTGTTGGCGTCAATCCCTGTGTATAGTTTGTACGTCGTCGGAAGACAACTTATTGGTCTATAATTTTTAGGGTAGCTTGCAGGTTCACTCTTAAGTAAGAGCATTATTTTTCCTGTTGTTAACCAGTACGGGGTCTGTTCAGGGTGTGCATATAAATAGTTCTTACTCATGGCTAGATCCTCATGTAAAGAAGTTAATACTTTAAGCCAAAAGTTAGGTACTATGTCTGGACCTGGGGTTTTCCAATTAGAGGTTTTTCTCAACTTTGTTTCATTCTCTCTGGCTGTTATTTCATCCCATTTCATATCCTGTACCTTTAAACTTCTTATTCTTTCTTTCACTTCTTCTATCCATTTAGCATCTTTGTTTTGTTCCACAGGATCTTCATAGATAGTTCTCCAAAATATATCTACTTCCTCTTTTTTCAGCGGTCTACCAATTCCTTTTACCTTATTTCCCAATTCTTTATAAAACTTTTTTGGGTCATTAGTAAATTGCTTAGTTTGTGCTTTTCCCTTATATTTATCTTCATATCTTCTGAGTCTTTCTGCCTGTTTTGAGATTTTTAGTTTGTTATCTCCAATAGTGCATAATAGATCCTGGTCTGTTCTAATACTGCACATTGCTTTTATCACATCTATCTTTCTAAATATTTTTGTTGATCTGTTCTGTCTTCTATAATCTTCTAACAATGACACTTCTTAATCTTAGCTGCTTTATAGTTTTCTCTATTTGATATTTCCATGATGGTATTCACTTTTGTTCCCCCTTTTCCCTCACTACCCTATGTTCCTGTGGTAGAATTGTATCAGTTATTAATTTAGCAGCACAGTAATATATTCTGTTTACTTCTGTTATATCACATGGATCTCTATGGACAGTCCTAATTACTGTGTTCATTTGTTTTATCAAGCTTTTGACTTTTGGGGTTTATTAACCTTCTGCAGTATATTTCTCTCATTGATCTTGATATATCTGTCTTTGTCTATGGAATCAAGCAACTCTTCTCTTAACTCCTTTTCTTCCATACTGAGGGCACATCCCTTGTTTTCCATTTCCTTTGGGCATTCTATAGAAAGTTCTATAATATCCTCCTGTGGCACATTTTCTTCAGTTCCATCCTGTGTCATCTGCTGTTTTGTCATATGGAAACTCACTGGCCTATCACTCCTCAACATTGACTGTATCACAGTTTCCTGTTCCTTTCCTTCCTGTCTAACTTCAAGTGAACTTTTATACTGGTTTCCTGTGGAAGGCTCCAAAATATCTTGATATGGCACTTGACCAATTGCTTCCTATTCCACTGGTTTCCCCTTAATTTGGATATCCATTGCTCTATCCTGTTGTAGTGCTTCCTGCATTTGATTTTCTACACTGAATCCTTCTCTTTGCAGCTGTTCCATTACCTCAATTTCTATTTCTTTGACTTCTCCATTACTAATCTCTTTTTCTACTTTTCCTCTTAGTCTTCTTACTTTTTGTATTGTAAAGTTTTCCATATCCGGATTCCTTTGCCTATATTTTTCTTCAAATATATTTGGTGCTGTTCTTTTTGTATTAGTTTTGCTTTCTCCTTTGCATAAATATTACACCATATTAAATCTCTTTTCCTTTCACTTGTCCATATTTCTTCTTCACGTCTCCTGATCTTGCTTTTCCTTATTCTGGGGACTCACTCCATCATGCTGTGATGTAGTCTGTTTTAGACCTTCTACATTAAATCCTTCACTTTGCAGGCACTCTATAAGTTCAACTTCTATTTCTTTAACTTCTACTTTATTAATTGTCTTTTCTGCAATAAATCTTTGCGCTTTTACTCTTTTTATTGTGAAATTTTCCATATCTGGATGCCTTTGACTGCATTTTTCTTCAAATATCTTTGAAACTGCCTTCTGTGTATTAGTTAACTTGGCTTTCTCCATTGCATAAATATTGCACCATATCATATCTCTTTCTTTCCCATGTCCATATTTCTTTTTTATATTTTTCAAATATCTCTAGGTTTTGTTGTTTATATTTTGCACTTCTTCACAGGCTTCTTTTTCGAAAGAGATCAAAGTTTCTTGATCTATATACTGTTTTCCAAAAATCTGTTGTATTAATGAAAGCAAATTTTTATTTGAAGCTTATGACAGTTTTTCCTATGGAAGTATTTTTGTTTCCTATAATTTCTCTCTTAATCGTTTAGTATATCTTGTGTCTGGAAATTCTGGGCTTTTTACATAATAGTAACAATACATAATTTCTTTCTTATCCTAATAGTCCACTCTGTCATCTTTATGGCTTTTTTTGGCCAATTAATTTTTGTCGTTTTTGTGGACTACTACTTCCTTCTACAACAGGGGGGGCCATCCTCCCCCTGAGCCTGGCCTGGCCGCATTGTAGGATTGTTTCTGTATGTTGAGGATTCTACACTGTCATTTTTTCCAGTCCTGGCACCAGTGCGCGTACTAGGATTGGGCACTTTTTTATACTGGGTCTTGTGCACCCAGCTATCTTTTTTTATTTTTGATTTACTTCTGTCCATGATATATGCTATATAAATACAGTCTATATATCAGTGTCGCCTTGGTGAGATTTTGTGAAAAACAGGGTCCACCTCGCAAAGGTACTCACCAAGACTTGAGGATGAATTCAATTTCAGCACTACTACGCTCCTTTGCTTGCTGACTTTTCATCTCTCCATCAGGACCTTGACACCTATGAGAGGTCTCGCTCATTCTTTTATAACTTGTCTGCTGTTCTTCATTGCAGGGGCATGTATATTCTGAGAGCTCTGCTCTCAGACACGCCCCTTGCACTCTTAATGCTCCGTGTAAGATTAGGAGTTCAGGCAGTGTGCCTTCATTAATATGCATAGCGCGCTGCTGTCCTGCTCCTAAATGGCCGCTTCCATGCAGGACTAAGCTAGTCCTGCACAAAAGGATAGTGAATCCAGGGGAATGAATCAGTCCACAAAACCTTTGTGAAATCTATGATCTTGTTTCAGTAAGTATATAAAATGGGGCAATCATAGAACACATGTGACCAGTCAGCATTACAAACCTGTTTACATCTCAAAAATTCAATATTCTTATCTTTACTAAAATTTTCTATTCTACTTGGTGTTGAAAAACCCTTAGTAAGAATTTCCGGAGGAAGATATGACAAAAGTGAACTCTTGAGTAATTTTTTACAGACTTCAGTAAAGGAGTTTTATTATGCCTTACCAACTTCAGAACTGTTAATTGGCATAATTTTTGAATGCAATCAGGGTTTAAATTCTTTAAGTTAAACAGTGCAGGCAGGAATTCTACTCTAATAGATTTTTTAGAATTTGTTTCTAATTTTAATATAAGGGCATTGTGATCTGAAATAGGGCATGGAATTATGTTGCAATTTAGTATTTTAGGAATGATATTGAGTAAAATTAAAATCTTATAATTTCTGGTTTGAATACTCTATGCAAATAAGTAAAAAAATAAAATCTAGAGACTTCTCATCTCTCATATTAACCTGATCTTTTAAATTAAGAATTTCTATTCAGTTTATGACAGCCTTTGCCAAAGCAGTCTTTAGTTTTCGGGGAGCACTAGAATCTACATCTTTTAGTAAACAATTGAAACCATCTGCTATTTTTAGGTTGCCATTTGCATTATTAAGGATAATATCTAAATGTGTACTCCCATCCTAGGGAACCATTATAAGTTCGCCAATGTCCATATTTTATTATTATATTTTATGACCACAATCCTTCTTGATTTTCAAATTTTGAAGATAATCTGAGGCATAAGTATATTTTTCCATAAAAACATAACTCTTATCCTTTTTACTTTTAAATGAAGATTGAGCTAGTATTGGATATTGATTTGAATTCCAGTTATTTTGATCTGAATATTTGATGTGTTTCTTGAAACAACACTATTTGTGCTTTGTTTATATCAAGATATTTTAGCAACTTTCTCTTTTTTTAATTATGTAAGCCATTAATCTTTAATGATATCAATGCAAACTCCATTATAGAGAATTAGAAGAATCCATGTAATAGATCACATCTAAGTATATGAGCAATTATATAGCATATCAATGTAAGTATGATTGATGGGCAATAGAAAATGTCAGATATGTGAGAATTTATAATGGCAATAAAATATAAAAAGATATAAAATAACTATACAATATATGTGGAATTATCAGAATTCTCAGTCTTGAAAAAAGAAAAAGAAAACCCCACTAGACTATCCTACTAGCACAGAGCTCTACAGTGAATAATATTATTAGTCTGGAGCATGGGATTAGATATATAATAAACAAGTAATATAAGCTTTTATTAATAAAACTTTACTAGCTTTATAAATTAAGATATTTGATAACAAATGTGATTACTAGTATTCCAAGTATGTTTATTAAAATGTAAAACACTTTTCAGTTCTTAATAGACTTAAAAATGAAAAAAAATGTAATGATAGCACTTAGTTTTTCCATTTTCTCCTTTTATTTCCTTTCCTTTCCCCATATTTCTTCATTTTTATTTTTTCTTCCCTTTTCTCTATATTTTCTTTAATTTATTCCCCTTCTTCTCTCATCTTTTCTTTTTATCCTTTTCCCTTTTCCTTTCCTTTCATGTTTTCTTTTCATTCCTTTTTACTTTTTCCTTTCATTTTCCTTCCTTTTCCCGTCTTCTAAATCTTTCTTTCTTTACATTTGCTCATTCTTTTTTCTCTACTTATTCTTTTGCTCACTTTTTTCATATTCCTTCCTCTACTTTCCATTACCTTATCTCCTCTTTTTTCTCATTTCACCTCTTTTCTTTTTCTTTTCCTCATTTTATTTAACTATCATTTTTTTACTTTTCTAGTGCTACCAGTGTCTATCCAGGACTAACCTATACCATGTATTTATTTAGATCCACAAATATGACCAATAAGGAGATGAAGGAATCTCAGAGTATTATCAGATTAGTACTGAGAAGCAATTTTACGTTTCATATTCTGTTATGTACATCTCATTAGTAGATGTTTAATGAAGACATGCATTAAATTATTCTTGGTTATATAAAAAAAATAATCCATGTTTCTCATCTGATTTTTTTCTTGTGGGCAAAGCTCTTTTTTTGCTTAGCTCCACCCCCAGCCTTTATTATAGATGTAACACTCTGATGTGTATATATGCTCCAAATTACAAACATGCATCTTCCCCCTACTGTAGCTGAGACACTCAAGCTGACCACTGAACCTGGGTTTTCTGATATGTACTGAAACAATTTTCATTTTAAATGAGGGATCAGCTATGTTGGTTTGTTGTTATATTTTACATGGACCTGAGCAGTAACTTTGTTTACATAAATTATTATCACTCACAGGCTGTATGTTACAAGATTCAGTCGCTTCTTCTTTTTAATTAGATCAACCCTATCACACTGTACCCCACTGTCACAGTTTCATCACTCTTTCTCTCCTTATATATTTGAAAGTAATACTTGTTATAACAGTACAAGTAGTCCCAACCAGTCTTACTTTCTTATTTACTTTATTTCTCAGTCTTAAATGTAACAATGCTTTCATAGTTGATTGACTACTCACATATCATGTTATGTCTGTCTTTACTACATACAAGCCTATGTCTATTTCTAATAAATGTTCAGTGCTGTATATACCTATGCAAGCTATGAACACACTCTGTTTCTAAATAATATTTATGTAAGCTATCATAAAGCGTTTTCTCTCAGATGTGTATACAACCTATATTTTGTATCCCTTCTGATATCATGTAACTATATTTTATGTATATGTCTAAACTTGCTAAATTTTGAACTTTTCTACCCAGGCCTCCACTAAAAAGGGTTTTATCACAGTAAGACTTTCAAGGTAAACAATGATAAATAATAAATAAAATAGTCTACAGGACCTTAATAATAATAATAATAATAATAATAATAATAATAATAATAATAATAACTTAAAGAAGTCAGCAGGATATTCTCAAATCATAATTGTAGTAAATATGAATTAGAAAATCAGTGGAAAGTGTGATTACTGAATCATGCATTGTATGTTATATAACTAGGATGTATTTGCCACATTTAGAATAGCCAAACACCAGTAAGCTGCAATGGTACACCGGTAGCGTTGTTGCCTCACAGCAAGAGGTTCTCCTGTTCGATTCTCAGCTGGAGTGCCTTCTGTGTGGAGTCTGCATGTTCTCCCCACGGTTGAGTGGCCTCCAAAAGACATGCGTGAATGGGCATGCCTTCGCTGAAGGTTGGGCATCGGGCTGGCAACTCGGCACCATAAAAATCTACTGCCAATCATTAGCGGACTGTAGTTCCACTGTGGCGACCCCTAACCGGGAAAAGCCGAAAAGACAAACAAAACAGAATAGCCAAACACCAGTCATAATATCAGTGTCATATGAATATCACCATATTAGTTCATAATGCGAGTTAATTTCTCCTGTTCAAAGATAACAGTATGTTAAAATGCAAATTGTGACCAAAACGTTGCCAAAATTACTACATATTGAATAACAGTGATGATTTCTAAACAGTTATAAAGCTTAAACTACAAACTTGGAAGTTAAATAATCTCTCCCTAATGTTTGTTTCTCTGCAGTCTAACTGTACATAATTTCAAACTGACACTGCTACAAAGTCACACTGAACCTCAGACAGAAGTGATTTCATCTGATATATACTGAGAGCTCTAGATAGCACATTATAATTTATCTGTACATAGTATTCTAGATGTCTTTGTACTTCCTCAATCCCTGCCAGCCAGGAGACCAGCACAATCTATGGCCTGTCCATTGCCAATGTAAACAAGACAAAAAAATACCTCAACAAACCGCCTCAGCCTATGTAAGATGAATGCAACCTGTCCAAAACTCAGTAAATATTTGTTTGTTAGGTCCACCATTCTTTAATTATATTAATAACCAATGCATTTTCCACATTTACACCAAGGATACATTAACCCACATTGGTCACAGTGTTACTCTAATAGCATATTCATTCCAGAAATTACTTTGAAAGTTTATTTCAGTTTATTGTAAGGGCGACCTGAAAATCAGCACCCTGACTAGAGCACAAACATTGTCCAGCATGATGTTAATCTACAGGTAATGCCCACTGAAAATTGAGTCTGCCGCTTCATGGCAGCATATCAAGTTGCTGTGGATCTTGGACAGAAAGTAAACTAGCAGTCACCATTATTTTACACTTGCTAAACAGCTCTTGTACCAGGGGGATCTGGTAAATGATCTCCTCAGTAAGAATTGGACTGACACCTCAATTGAAGTGGTAGCAATGTCTCAGCAGTTATCTCTCACCCAGGTTCATGAAATCCAAGCAGTGTTACAGGAGTTTGCAGACATATTCAGTGGGAAACAAGGGTGCACCCACCTGGAGCAGCACCATGTGGATACAGGACCCCAAAGGCCTATTAAGCAGACCCCTTATAGGGTGCCTGAGAGAGTTAAACAGACTCTGAGGATGTCAGTTGTGGTTTTAGCAAACAACAATGCCTAACAGAGTGTGTGTTACTGTGTAAATAACACCAACCCATGGGTGTTATGAGGCCCGACACCCATAGGTCTCAACCTCTTAAGTGGCCAATGTGGAACACAGACCCTAACAATGTGTGACAAATGGTCAAAATGTGGAACACCCTATTTTCGCACTGCGCGAAAATGCGCCATTGCCATGGAGCTTTGTAACATTCAATACCACACTTCTCAGATCCAAAAACCTTTGATAATCTGCAATACCATAACCACACCATAAGTAAATGAAACAGCACTTAGAAAATGTAGTAAATGTGACTTTTATTTTTGTAAACAGACATATTGCAATTCACACAAAGTTTAGACCAAGTTAAACATCCTATTCCTATCATATGTCTGATGTAGACTTACTGTAATACTGTATGCTGCTGTGGCTTTCTTGGCAGCCTCTAACACATGTAGTAAATGTGATTTTATTTTTGTAAACAGACATATTGTAATTCACACACAGTTTAGACCAAGTTAAACATCCTATCATACCTCAGATGTAGACTTATTGTATGCTGCTGTGGCTTTCTTGGCAGCCTCTAAAACAGGTTTTGGCAGCTTAATATCACAGACATCCAGTTCTTCATTCATTTTAATTGCCAACAAAGAGTTCAGTGTTTTACACTCAGAGACTGACGAGTTCAGTTTTCACTTTCCGCACCATACTAAATGCCCTTTCCGCTTGTGCATTAGAGTGTGGCAAGCAAAGTAGGCTCATCATCAGCTGCTTAAAGAGTGGCAGTTTCCCTTCAGTGCAAAGGTCCGTCAGAAGGTGTGCCCAGTACTGTGACACACATGAGTGGGGCCCATCTACTGGGCCTGTCAGATTCCCAGTGTCCTCGATCTGATATTGGGTGAACTCATCGATTAGTTGTTCGGCCTCAACATCATTTTCACATACACCCAGACGGAAGCCAACATCTCTGACCAGCCCTGAAGAAATGTCCAATTTTGGCTGGATTAATAAGTAATGCAGCGTCTTTCAGTAAGTGATCCTGCATGGGAAACTTTTTCAGCATTTTCTGCAGCACTGCAGCATAAAAGCTGCAACTTTTTTATAAAAGTTAAATTCAATGACTGTGCCAGCAATATCCTCCTCATGGCTGTTCATGTACTGCTTGACTTCATAGCCAATACGAAGTTCACCATTTGGTAGAACACAGCTACTGTCAGTCAACACTGACACATCACTGTGTTTGATTAGTCTGACAGCAGATGCAGGTCTGAGGAGTCTGCCAGCATACTGCTGCAGGAGTTTATGCACAGTGGCATGCAGTGTCAGCAGCTGACTTTCTCTGCTCTGAAGCTGTATGTTAAACTCCAGTAAGGGTTCCAGTGCATACTTAAGGAACATAAAAATCATATGCACTTCATGACTCTGCAAGTTTTTAGAAATTAAGTCAATCTTAGCAGACCTTGGCTCTGCAGACAGAAAATATGAATTTAGAGCTGGCCACATGTCCAGGGTTCTGTTAATAACCTTACCAAGACTGAGCCATCTAGTAGGTGCATGTCTAATGATCTTGAGGGGCTCAGTATCTGTGAACAAAGCAAATTCCTGAAGTTTTTGTTGTCTTTGTGCACTGGAACTGAAATGGCAATACAGATCTGATACAAGTTCTTCAACTGGTGAATGTAGTGCTTTTACAGCAGCCTTATTACAGAGATCTGCCAAGTGGCAGAGACACCCCATGTTTACAATTGTGGGCTTCACCTCCTTTAAACGAGACAGCACAGAATTGTGTTTTCCAATCATTGAGGCAGCATTGTCTGAAGAAAAGCCCACAATGTTGGAAACTGGAATGTTAAATTTTGTCAGGCTGGACATTAAAGAATTAAACATTGCTTGTCCAGTTCCAGACACACATTCTGGCATATCAAGAAACCTTGTCACATTTTTGCTTGCCTTTTCATCAAGGTAACCAACAAGGATGACTAACAGTTTGTCATCTCCCATGTCTGTGCTTTGGTCCATATACACACAGAATGGTGATTTCTGGCAGGCTGCTGCAGCATCATTCTGGTAATGAGGCCCCAGCACATCCCGTGCAATGCATGCTGCCTTTGTCGCTCCACATGTCATTTTACGGAGAACATCTTGATCCTCTCCATACTTCTTCATAAATTTCAGGATGTGTTCTCCTGCTGCAAATGATAAGTTGTGTTTAGCAAGGAGAGACACAAAACCAACCTCTGCCTCAACCACCTTTGTACTTGCTAAACTCTGTGGTCCAAAGAAATCCACCATAGATCTTCCAGCTGCATGCTTGCAATTCTGCCTGTGTTTCTCACTGTTAGCATGTCGTTGCAGGTCATGTCGGCCCCCATGATGGATTGTGAAATCCGTGTTACAAGTCTTGCAGAAGGCAAATTTCACTCGCCTACTCATAGAAAGCCAGTCAAAGGCACTTGCCCAGCTTGGCTGAAAAATTGTGTATCTTCTCTTCTTTGGGGTGTGAGCCGTATCTACATCCCTGTCCTCACTGCAGTCTGGGTAGTCTATACCTAGCAGGTTTGCAAAACAGTGGTGTTAGACAATGAAACAAATGGGACTAAGTGCAGAAATGAAAATTACAAGATGTCCTCTCAATAGCAAAAATATAAGACAATAGGGCCATAACCTACCCATATCACTGGAAGTTTCCTGACTTTGCACCCTCTTCTCTTGCTCATCTCTGCTCCTTTTGTTTACTATAAAGGCTTGCATGCTTCACTTCCTTGCCTCAATGACACTTTCAATCCTCTGGTGCTCACTTGCCCACCTATCTTTATCCAAAAACAAAGTCAATTAGTTTCAGAGACATACGAGGGTGACAAGCAGCAAAATCAAACACTTTAAAAACTGCTCTTAATAAACCTAGAAAGTTGCTACAAGGACCTGTCATTGCATACAGTCCCCCAAAAAAAAAAATATAACTCCTGGGTCGGTCCTCAACTGTTTGGCATCTACTTCTCAGAAGTCCAGGCCAACACGGAGGGACTCTGGCTGACCAAGTTCGCAGAGCGACTGCAAGCTGGGAGATATTAACTCTCCAAGTGATGCAGACATCCTACAGAAAGGCCTCATTGAGACAAATGACTGGTGTCGAAACCATGGCCTTAAGCTTAATGCCAAAAAATGCATCGTCACCCCCTTTGGGAAAAACTCACTTCCCACTAATTACCAGATCGATGGAAGCCCACTGAAGGTGTTATAAGAGCTCTGGGGTTGATAGGAACCTCTCTCCTTTGACCAACACATTGCCACTGTGGTCAGAAAGTCATTCTATGAGGCACATGTCATTACCAAGGGTTTTGTATCCAGGAAGAAAGAGGTAACCATTTCTTTCCTCTCTTCCCTCAGACCAATCACAGAGTATAATGCCCCATTTGGTACGTACCTCACTAGACACATGCAACAGCTGGATAGGCCACAAAAGTACCTCACAAAGAGGATCCTAGGCCTTAAACACGTCTTACACAGACAGACTCAAAAAAAAAAACTCCAGCTATTCTCTGTCTTATGTCGTCTACTTAACAGGCGATCTCTGCTTGACTTACAAAGCCATGTCTGACCCAGCTCTGTTAGAAATGCTGCATTTAAAGAAATCCCAATAGCTCCGCACAACACGCTCCAGAGACCTCAACCTCATTACCACAATCAACAGAACATGCTTGAAAGACAGGTTCATAACCCAGAGACAGCCAATGCTCTGGAATAGACTTCCCATACATGTCAAGCAGAGCACCTCACTGGCCCTCTT
This sequence comes from Protopterus annectens, assembly GCF_019279795.1. Lineage (NCBI taxonomy): Eukaryota > Metazoa > Chordata > Ceratodontiformes > Protopteridae > Protopterus > Protopterus annectens. The sequence continues at coordinate 156,996,618 of NC_056751.1, forward strand.
CAAGAGAAATCTTGATGAGTGGATGGGAAATATTCACCAGGGGATCATTCCAGTGGCTCTACTTGACAGAGGCACTGGGAGCTAATGTTGGGCGGCACAATACCAGGACACTTCTATGGGCTAGGCTTGTAAAGGCCCCAGGGCCATTAGCCTAGTACACACCTATGAACAAGAGTAGAGGTCCTACTACAGAAAAGTGGAATACCAGTGTTAACATTCTTGGATTCACAAAATAAAAGTTTTTTCGAGTAAGTTAGCAAACAGCCTGTTATGTTAGCAGACATATTTTGAAAATTCTGAGCTACAGTGCTATGTAAGCCAGAATTCTCAGGACAAAATTAACAAAAGATGGCAGTAAAACATTGTCTCTAAAGTATTATTAGCAATACAATTTACATTGTGTAAATTAGCAGAAAATTTTAAAATGAATATGTGTTAAATTATCTCAAAATGGAAAGCAACCCTTTGTAAATGGAATCACTTTCCCACAGAGTTTGAGAACATATAGTATACAAAAAAGCATTACAGATTTCCCACATTTTGAAATGAGCTTTTGTCTTCCAAAGCACCTAATGGAAACCTAAAATGCTCTGACTCCTGGACAAAAAAGCAAACTCTATTCCTACAATCCTTGTCAACAAGCATTAGAGTACTCTGTAAATCATAAAAACTACATTACATTTCACACGATAGAAGCTTTATGAGAATAGAGCTGGTCTTCTACATTACCCAATGGAGTCCAAGTGAAAGAATGTAGTACAGGGACCAAGACAGGCACTTTGGCCTGTTAAACACAGTGCTGACATATATCAAGGCCTGTTCTGCAGGCCCCAGTTCTATGGTATGCATGGCACAAAGGAGAGACAATTTTAAAATGCATAACCCCTTACCCAAACTGGTCTGAAAACAGGACTGTCACATCAAGCAGTGATTACCTAAGTGCTAGTACATCAGGTCACACAGACCAAGTCAACCACAGCAAACTGTATAATTTTTCAGGACTAGCTAAATGGGGGGAGTTTAAGAAAGGTGTCAACCCCACCCCTTTACAAGCAGCATTAATGGAAAATACAGTGTGCCCATATAGGTGTTATGACACATAAGTAAACTTCTTAAACTGCACTATTTCAAACTGGGGGGGGGGGGTACAGTAAAATAATGGCCAGCAAGGAAAATACGGCTAGAGACCAGGGAAAAGTGGTGTTAATATAGTTTATTATATAAATCTCAATGCCACGATGGTAGCATACTTTGATGGAAATGACCACGTTAACATTCTGGCTGATTTTAACAACTGGTTTAAGTATGCTTGCTGGAGGAGCTGTTGTCCCCTTAATGCTAGGCAGATTGGGGGGGTGGTGGAGCTTAACAAAACAAATTATCCCCAACAGTGGAAGGGCCTGCTTCTTAGTACATGAACAACAGATTACAGAAAACACCATATCTCGTGTAACATCACCTGGCACTCTAGACCAGTAGTTACACAAGCTCTTTGTTCACCAATGGTTACTTACAGCATGCAGCCAGAAATTTGATATTTGTTGACCGGGTTAGTCTGACTGGGCAGTGGAGGACTAAAGAAAAAAGCTCCAAAAAAAATAGAACAGAGTTATGCTAAGAAAGCAAACAACGTGTTGTCTGAGGTAGAATGGGAGGCATGCAATGCAAGTAGCGATTGCATTTGCTATATTATGAAGTAACGTTTCACATTTGGGTAACTTCTTTGAGGTTTAGGGTTAGTACATTTAAATGGAATTGGTTACGGACAGCAAGCAGGTATAACTTCCACAAAGACATGCAAATAAGTTACATCCATATGCTATAGATAAACAATGCCCAGCATTCAACATCATTTCTGCAAAAACACTTCCTGATCTCTGCTGAAGGATGACCATGATCTACATCTTTTAGGCATCTCCTAGAGCCTTCAGACAATAAAGAGGATGGGGACTGAACACACTTCAGATGGAATGGAGGCTCAATGGCTGCAAAGATAAATGGCAGAAAAACTAAAGAACTTGGGGATATTATCTGAAAATAATCTAAATCTCAACTAATAAAATGTTTTTAAAAATGAAAAACTACACCCCAATGCAGAAGATCTGGACCTGGCCATTCCATAGGAGAAGCTTCCATGGTTACACGTCTGAACTTTTCACATCTGGTGGTAGTCTGAAGGAGCAGGCAAAAAATAGACTTTATAAGCAAGCACGGTCTCATTCAAGCTGCTGGATTTCTAAAAGCTCAGTCCTTTACTAGTGCGGTCGTTTTCTCACCCCTATATAACCCAACACTGAATAAAGCCGCAATTTTTCAGGGGAAAAAAAACACAACCCGGACTGATTAAAGAAGGCCAGTAGAAATATAAGTACAACTAACAAAACTGGCCTTACCATTCCACATTCCAAATGAAGTCCAGAAAACACTATAACATGAGTACAAACAAATAAAAATAAAAAGGTAAATATTATGCACCTTCACTATAACACATAATCTTCTAACTGTTAGAAACCTTATCAATTTACAAAACACTGTTAGTGTATTACATGCTTAAGGGATTCTCCAGGGATGATAAATGCATTATAACTCTAGTTTCTAAAAAAAAAACATTTGCGCACAGAATGCAAGAGTTAATTTATAAGCTCTGTTAACAGCTCACTGTTTTAACAACTGTTTAGTGGTAGAAGTTCTTTAAACACTTAATAGCATTTATCACACTATGATATACATGTCATTTACAAATTAATTAGATTATAAGTGGTGGGTGTCAGGGTAATAAGAGTTGAAGACTCGTCTCATTTCACTAACAAACATTAGAGGCACACATTATACACAGTAAGTAAGAAGAGCAGGTCAGATCGCCAGAGCAAGTTAAATGAGTTATGTCCAGTAATGCTAGTAGAGTATATGATTTTCGTAGTAAGATATTTTTGGAGGGAAATGAAACTGTGCTGCTATTTAAATGATGAAAAATTTGTCAATGGAACTACAAGAGTCACTTGAAGGAAAATTACTTTTCCAGGTGTCGTGGAAAGCCATGAATTAGATGGTATCATACCTCTCAACCTCTTAACGCGTGAATCAAGGACAAAGCCAAATAGTAACATGGGACAAATGCCCAAAACCAGTCAGATTTCCTTTTAATGCTGGTGTGATATACTTAACACGATTACTAGAATAAGAAGTTTGTATTCGCATACATTTTGCAAAGGGAATAAAGTCTGAAACTCAAATGTCTATCATTTAGTGACGTAAATCCTCAATGATTTGGCAAAAAGCACACATTTCTTGAGGAACAGACCAAAAATCTGAGGCAAAATTAAGGGCACTTTGTGCAATCACAGTTTGTTGAGAGCTGTCGTTACGTTGGTACTATTATGGTACAAAAAATTAATAGATTTCCTTTGGGGCAGTGAATATAATGGCTGCAGCTCAGAATCCATAAAATGTTTCGCACACCTGAGGTTATCTAACAAGATCGCTCAGAAGATAATAGTTACTAAAAGCAGCCATCCAAGGACTGTCCTTTGGCAAGTTGTATCTAATGACCAGTAAGTAACCAAGCAAGGTGGCAAGACTACAGCGAAGTGTTACAGAATGCAAAGATGAAAGACTTTGGAGCAAATGGTGACACAGTGCATAAGGTAATAAAATAAAATAAAACAGATGAATATTATACTAGATGGGTCACGGCTGACTGAGGGATCTAGGGATATACACAGAGTGTTATGTCCAGTTTTAGATGTCACGTACACAAGAACCGAAACAGTGCAGCAAAGAGCAGTAATACAGGTGTATGTTGTATACAAAACCAAACAAAACAATTATTATATAATTTTGGTATATTCCCAGTACAAAAGAGGAGGCGGACATTTCCAGACCAAAGCGAGTAAGACATTCTGAATTAAGAAGGGACAGATTGAAAAAACAGAAAAGTGCCCTCTGCCAAAGTGAAAAACAGATGTTTGCAACATCTTCAGTGCAAACGAAATCATGCAGTCTGGAAAATTCAACAGCCTACAGAGCAAATGTCAGTCCATCGCGATATTACATCTTAGGATAAAATGCAGACTAGCATTTATCCTTTAAATGCAACTGAAAGTACGGCAACCATCAAAATACGTGCAGCTAAATATATCGTGTACACCTGTTCAAGGAGAATAGCTGTAGTTCGTAATACTCCAGAATAATATACAGTAGTAAATGCAAACTGTGTCGGGTCTCAAAATCAGCGTTTGGGTTTCTTATGGTTTCTAGGGGTTCAATTGACTAACGACCACAAGGGCCATTTAAGCCTAGCCATGCATCCCAAATTTCTGACAAGTTCAGATGCCCTGATAAGTGTAAACAGGAGCCTGGGAGATGAAACATTTACAAACAGGGGCCTGGGATATGAACCATTTACAGGTAGCCTGTTTGCCTTAGTGAAGCCATAAGGTAGTATACCCCTTCCCCATACTCTTTTCTTTGGGAGATCTGAACACCTCTCAAAGCACTTATGAACACTTTAAAGTCCTTAAGGAAGTAGTTCGCAGTGAGAAAATGCTGATATAGATAGCAAAATACTTTTGAGAACTCCCGTGTAATATTGCTTCGGTGAATACTGGTATTTTCTTGGTGGTGCTACTACTTGTAACCTGACACTTCAATGCTAAATAAATGATAGTTGCTTTCAGTATTTTTCTTAAATAAAATAATGACAGTCTTTACAAGCATTACCACTTCTGCTTTGGTGTTGTGAAAGGCAAAGACTGTATGAGGTAAAAATTACGAATAAATGAAAAATGGATATTGACACATCCATGGCTGATATATTCTAGACGGGTCAACTGGTGATCCCTAGGGACAATAATAAGATAAACAAGAGCGGTCAACTCTGATAATGCGTGTAGCTGAAATAATAGGTACGGTGTCCTAAAGTGTTCATATTCCAACAAATAGCAACTGATAAAGCTTAATAAAAGTACATTCATCAACTAAAAATAGACCCCGCATGCATACAACATAGTTTGCTTATTTGGAACCATTTTATTGTCAAACACTTTAGAGAGAAAAGTGAGAATTTGTTAGCAGTCCCTGTATTCGTAACCTTTTTTTTCCTGAAGACTCGTTTTTTTTTTTCCTGCTTATCTAGTTAAATGCCCTATGGCAGTATAATTGTTTTAGGCTGTACTCTGCACAAATGTTTGCATTAAGGTTTATTAGAATATCAAAGGGCTCACACTTCGTCAAAATGTTGGAGAAAATGTGGAAAACTGCATTTAATAAATAATGATAGTAATTCAAGTTATAGACTATTTTTAGTTCAGAAAATGTATATTAATTCATATTCTCTTATTCTGTCAATGTCTCAATATCATTTTGTATTTTTGTTATGTTTGCTCCTTCTTAGAATTCAATCCATCAGTATTGGTATCTATTAGTATACTAATGTTTTCCTAATAAACCAGTATTACTCCCCGATTGTCCCCGATTTCTGGATTATTCCCTGATTCTGTTGAGATTTGTGCCTGATTGATTGAGGGCTATGGTGCAGGTCTCAGGATAAAATGCTTTCAGTTTTCGACCTGACTGTAACCCCAAAGGATGCATGTAATAACCTGGCAAAGTCTGAAAAACAACAGGTGTTATGCACAACACCACGATACAATACTGGAGTACGGAAAAGGCAATTAACAGGAAAGCGGTAACCATAATAACTTAATGCGGGTCCTCCTCTCGAGATGATATCATTCTCTACAATTCTTTCCTGGCTAGTACTCAGAGTGCTCTGCTTTAATTTGTCTTAGAGTCCCTAATTGTTTGACCCACTGAAACAATGGTGGCCCAATTTATATAAAAAAATAAATACAGGAGAAAAGAGTTTAGTGGCATCTGTTGTACTTAGCCAGAAATATAATCGGCATGTGATTAAATAACTAGATATCATTCCTCTATTGGTTTACTACAGTCTCCGATTAAAATGTTTCCCGTTACAATCCCTCTTCCCTATTCTTACTACGGCTGTAGCCACTGTGAATAGCATAATTTCTTGTGTTACTGCTTGTATACATCTAACTAGATCTATGGTGTTTGCTATTTAATCGTAGTCCAACTACGTTTGTTGCAAATACATACCTACAAAGATTCTTACTTGATCTGTTGTGATCGGGCTGAACCTGAGAAGGTACATTTGGATCAAAGTTCACCTAGTTTAAACCCAGTAAATAAGTCAGCAAGTTAATAACAACAACAATAACTATTATTATTATATGTATTATATTTATTATTATATTTATTATTATTATTATATTTATTATTATAGTTATTATTGTTGTTGTTATTATTATGTCCATTCATTTTGTTTAAGCTCACCACTGCAATAGTTTTACAGTGGTCATCTTGTAGTTACCTTTTGAAGGAGAATGTATGCACCAAGAGGGGATAGGTGGACAGACAAGGGAAGGGTTATAGTGGATTTGAAGTAGAAAGAGTAGAATATGATGGAGTTGTATGTTTCTTATTTGATTACGTTAATTCTAGTGGAAAATGTAGAAGGTACTGTAGCCTGGATTAGCTGTCACTGTTTGCTTTTTGGCCTGGGTGACATTAGTATTATTGAGGCATTTGCACTGGGAAAGTTTATGTAGGTAGATATTTTAGTTCAAGTCGAAATAATAAATCTCATCCTCAGCGCAAGAATTCTGGACAAAACCAAAATGGGGCAAAGATGTGAACAGCTTATAAGTATTGCTCTTATAAACTTAGAAAGTCGATAGAATAGCAGGCCTTTATTACCATGCATTTTTGAAGGTATGAAGAATGAAAGTAAAATGACTGTCATTACTTAATGAATTTAACCCCCGTTGATTTGCCAGAAAACTGCAAATTTTAAGGACCGGGTAAAAATATAAGGCAATAATCCGGCATCTGTGAAAAACTGGACAGTTTGAGAGGCATAATTCAGTGTAAAAGTATATGGACTTTATACTTTTAGGGAGGAATTCCATATTTCAGGGACTACAGCCTAGAAATGAGAGTAATCGGTGGAACAGGGTTTATTTGAGTGTTTTTTTAGGTTATGAATTGATGATGGGGATTGTAGTTGTAAGGGGTGCTTCTTTGGGGTAGTCTGTCAGCAAATAAGGGGAAAGAGTTTTTAGGTTGATAAGGTTGTAGACAAGGAAAGGTCTTAGTACCCTTGATCTTTGTCGGACTTGTGTTCATTTTGCTTTAAAAAGTGTGGAGCAATTGCGCTCTCTATGGAATGAATGGATAATAATAAATATGCAGTTATTATCTGATGTAGTTTGAAGTGAAGGCAAATTATTTTTGGTGTATATGTAATTATTGGAAGTCTGTACTCTGTGATAGACCACTTTCTTGTAGTCGTTCTTCCTGCCGGGACAGGAAGAGGGTGAACCCCCCCCACCAATTTGTTTACTTTAGCTTTAGTTACTTGAATTTAATGTTGAGAAGTTACGACTTGAGTATAACCACATGTACAAAGCCCAACTGTCCTAATTTTACAACCTTTCCTTATCAGACTTTTTATGTCCTCGTTAGCCAGCTAGCAGGCTAGTACGAAGTTCTCCTCGCACACAAGGACCATCTGAATTAACTGGGTGCTTAGAAAAATAAATTAACATCATTTGATATCACACCTTCTAACTCAACCTCACGGGACACTACTTTAGTCAGTAACTATAATCGCAGCTCTCAACTATCCCTGACTTTGCAGAACGCCTCTGCTTTTACACAAACTTTTGCTCTGTCCTTCCTAAACGGTTTGATTTTCTGGTAAACCACTTAGGCTTTAAATAAGTCTAATGCCAGGCTTCAGACAAGCACATTCCTTATTCCTCAGGAAACACATGATGCAAAACCTGATATCATATTATCTAAGTGAATTAGAGCAATGTTAATGGTGTGTGGTTTGGGGCCTTACACACAGTTTTTTTGTTCTACTTTATCCCCAATATCCAGACAATATTTTATTTGATTTACAGGTTGCCTGCTTTGCTTGCTTGACTAACCTGTGTTGTGACCAGACAGCCGCAAATGCAAACGGACTTCTCGCCGTCGCCGACCAAGTCAGTCACCTCTCCTGGCAGGCACTGGGGCAGGCTCCGACACCCGTCTTCTTCTCCCCTGATGAAATGTCTTCTTCGATCTGGAAGGATTCTATGCAACTCCGGCCTAGTATTGACTCCAACTCCAAGTTCTCCACAAAGCAAGATTCCCTCCCGATTCCTGGAAGCCTTTTTCAAGCCATTAATTTGGCGAAAAGGCTGCAGGAACACGATAGTCTCCATTTGGGAGCTCTCATTGGCTCCGTTCTCCGCATATTCTCTACTTGATTGACTCGTAGCCGAGTTTGCGATTGGCCGTAAATGCGGTCTACGAGCCAATCAAAATTAAAAATAGCAGCACAGCAGAGCTATGCATTGGTTTGTATACCGCAATGCCAATTGGCAGTAATTGCGGTACACAAACCAATCAAAAGCCTTGTAGCGGAGCCACAGCTGTTCAATGCGGAACAGCGGAACAGTGGCTTCGCTCTTCATTAAATGCGGTGCGTTCCGCATAATCCGGAGCACTTGGATGCTCTGCCGACACCTGGAAGGGCATTATTTACACAGTAACACACTTCCTGGAGGGCATTATTGCACTTAGAGAATGGGTTATCTGTAAAATTATTGCGCTTTACTTAATTTTTATTTTTTTATTACTATATTATTTTTTTGTATATTTTTGAAGTAAAATATATCCTCCGCCTAATGTTTCAAAGTTGCTGTTGTATGTGTAAATTGTGTTGGAGGCACCATTTTAGATCTAAAATATAACATTTAAAAAATATCTAGATATTTACTTTATTTTTTGGTCCCTTAATCCTACCAGTCATCTCAAATTAAATTTAGAAGTCCCCTCACCCTATGCCCATACAACAACTGAAAGGGTGAAAAACCTGTGGATTCCTGGGGAACCTCTCTGTAAGTAAACAACAGATGGGGCAAATATTTGTCCCAATCCCTCTTAAACTGGTCTGCAAATGCCTGTAGCATCATCTTGAGTGTAGAGTTTAACCTCTCAACAAGACCGTTAGTCAGGGGATGGTAGGGGTGGTCTTCAGGTGCTTCACCCCACAGTACTCCCACAGATAAGCCAGCAGGTCTGACATGAAATTGGCACTTCTGTCAGTCAGTATTTCTCTTGGAAAACCTACCCTCCTGAAAATCCCTAACAAAGCATTTGCCAACTTTTCTGCCTCATTGGAGGACAGATCCACTGCCTCAGGGTATCTTGCAGCATAATGTACTACCACTTAGGATATACTTTTTCCCTGTGGAACTTGGGGTACTCAGAAGCCCCACAATATCCATAGCTACCCTCTGAAATGGCTCCTCAATCACAGGGAAAGACATCAAAGGAGCTTTCACCTTGCCTCCTGCCTTGCCTACCTTTTGGCACTGCTTACAGGTCCTGCAGTACCTTGTTACATCTCTGGAAATCCCAGGCCAACAGAAGTTCTGCATAATATGTCTCTTTGTACGTTTTATGTCCATATGACTTACAAAGGGAATATCATGGGCTATGGCTAGACGTGCCAGATGGTAGGGTCTAGGCATTACCAATTGCTGTATTCTCTCACCCTCTAGCCCTCCCTCAGGGGTCCACTCTCTATACAGTAACCCTTTGTCCTAGTATACAGATTCTCCCTTCCCTTGAAAATCAGGTGCCTCACTAGCTACCTCTCTCAGGCATTGTAATGTAGGGTCTGGGAGCAGAGCCTGTCTCAACTCTCTCTTTGTAACCCTTCCCAACTCCCCTTCCACAGGAAGTGTGGTATACTCTGACAGCGGTGCCTCACTGTCAGCCTGGGTACTACTACTCATCTCTGCCCTTGCAGTTACTCTGTCCAAGGGAACATCAGTAACCACAAGCAGCTGTGGCTCACCTTCAGTCTCACTGCTACAAGGTAGCTTCCTCCCTGAAGTAACCACCTCATCAGTCCTGGCTGCAAATGTGTGATCTGTCTGAGTCTCCCTCAGGCTAGCAGACCCACATGCTTGTCTCCAAGCCTGACTGCATGTAACTGCATGTACACATAGTACTGCATTATCAAAATCATTCCCTGTCAGGACATCTGTAGGGATATCCTCAAACACACCTACTTGCTGGCTTCCTTTTCCACCCTCCCAGTCAAGGTGAACCCTAACCAAAGGAATTTGGAATAGGGTCCCTCTTAAAGCTCGGACTGGAGTAGACTGCCCAAGCAAGTGGTGCTCCTCTGTAACCATTGCAAGCTTTACAATGGTTAGGTCAGAGGCTGTCACTCTCTTAGCAATGGCCTCTTTTCCATTCACTAAAATAGGATATAACCTCTTGTGGTAGTTTGGTACCCTTGTTGTCTCTAGACAACCTACTTTTGTCATTTTGTCATTCCCACTTACTGGCTCTCCCACCTTTATTTTCCCCACCTTGCCTCCATGGACATCTATATGCTACATGGCCCCACTGGTTGTATTTAAAACATTTAACCCTAGGTCCTGGACATGTAACTGGACTAGTGGCTTCCCCTGCTACTAGCAGATTCTGTTGGGGCAGTCTGGGCTGTCCACCATGGGTTCCCTTAGACCCATAAGCAGCACTGGGTGTCTGTTTCTTGTGCAGTGATGCCCTGCCTGTTAGGTATAAGTCTCCCTTCTTCCCAAACTCATCTACAGTAGCGCATTGTCTATCAGCTAACAAGATCCTCATGTCCTCAGGCAAAGTGGTAAGGGCTTCTTCCCCTCATCAAAAGGTCTGCCAGCCCTTCAAAATGGTGACCTGACATCCACTCACCCACCTATGAAAATAAGTGCTAGTTCAGCAACATATTAACACACACACACTCTCATCTGCCTTGCGTCTGTACTCACAAAATGTTTTCCTATAATCTTCAGGTGTTAACTTAAAAAAAATTCTAGCAAACAGTTCATGGTCTTGGTCAGCATCATACTGTGTACATATCCTCTCAAACATTTGAATGAAACTATCAAAATTATCCCCCTCTGTAAATTGTGGAAGACATTTACTGATTTTGATGCTTCAGGAGTTCGGTTTCTCCCTTCCCCATTACCTTCATGGCTCTTGCAAAGAGTCAGCATCTCCTATTCATGTTGCCTCTGCCTTTCCTACTACTCAACTTCCAGGCATAGCAGTTTCTCATTTTCCTCAGCCTCTAGACAACTCAGTCTCTCTGCTGACTCTATTTCCAAACGCTTGGCCTCTAGCTCAAGTCTCTTTAACTCCAGATGGATTTCTAAGTCCTCTATGGAAAGGTTGAATTGCCATTTTCTGAGAGTTGTACATCCCCACGGCCAGTCTGATTGCCCTTCTGGTTGCTATTCTCTGATGTAGCTGTGACTAAAGCTGCAATCATGTCTGCTTTAGTCAGGTTGGCATGCACCAGTCCTTTAGCCTGGCGCATCTCAGCCAACTGGCTCCTTATCAGCTTGCCAAACTCCTCTGCTGACATGCTTGCCTGCTTTCCCTGACTAACTAAGCTAACAAAAAATAAAACAATTGTGATATGAACTCTGAATGTTCACTGTGTGGCAAGAGTACAAACACCTTCAGTGATCACTGTACACAAGCTACAGGAATTCAGTATCCACACCACTACAAGCTAATTAATATGTGATGTGGCTATCTCACCACAGTCAGACAATTAATATGTGATGTGGCTATCTCACCACAGTCAGACAATTAATATGTGATGTGGGTATCCCACCACTGCCAAACAATTAATATGTGCATGTCCCTCAGTGGTGCTAGTGGTGAGGATTGAGGCTTTTTGATTACAGGGCAAGTGCAGGGGTGTAACAGACCCATTAATGAGGACATTCGGTCAGAACAGCCTGATAGTTTATCCACCTATTTTTGATCCCCCACTCCTAAGTATTCCACTTATACCCCCCCAAGCCTGTTCTTTTACCTGAAGTTCATCCCATACTTGAGGAGGGAGGTCATTTGTACTATTTGAACTGTTTTAGGCATCTGTATTATCTGGGACGCAGTTATTTCATGGTTGGGTAGAGATAGCTGATAGGTGCAGCCTGTTATGACCTTCTAGATGGTGTTTGTGGTTTGGCAGTGGCCAGTCAAGCAATTCCTTAAAGAAATACAGCATCTCCACCCCCTTTGAAGGACTCCTGCTTTCCTTAGGATGTGAACATCTTGAATGACAGGTTTGGCAGTCTGTGCCATCCTGTTTTTCTGTCAGGATTGCAATTGTTGCTGCTTTTGCTGATGAGTCCACTCCCTTGCATGTGCACGTGCCATGTTACCTTAGAATAAACAGCATACACCTGGATACTTTCTCACTGCCATTTTTGTCAGTATGGATTTCCTGGTATTCACTGCCGTTACTTGCAGTGAGCAGTAGTACAGTGTAAGTGATTTACATACCTCTAAGTTAAACAAGGTTCTGAGTCACTTGTGCATAGTTACTTCAGATGGTCAAGTACTGGTCGTCATGGATTCTTTGTGTGTGTGTGGGGGGCGGGGGTGGTGCCTCTGTTAACTTCCCTACCCTTGTTTAGTTTTGATGTGTTAGAAAGAGAGGGAGGAGTGGTTTAAGGGGACACCGGGTGACTCCATTGTTACTGAAATGCACTTCCCATTGCAAGTAAACATCATTTTGCAATAGCTTGAGATATTGCAAATGTGTATTTCACTCTAGTCCAGTGCCAACATACCATTTTACAGTTTTACCCTTTTTTCAGACAAATGTTGTGAAACTGTTCAGACTTAATAACTAGGCTGAATCGCCATGTTTGGAATGCCTAATAGCAAACTCGGACATAAAGTCTTTTGTTTGACTTTATGAAAAAAAAAATGACAACCACTGGAAAAATAATATTTGCTGTACTTTCTGTCTCCATCCTGTCATTTACTGCAGGGCTTCAGACTGTTCAAGAC
>NC_056751.1:157082151-157139651 GCF_019279795.1 Protopterus annectens
CCAGCGATATGCATATGTTCATATTCATGAGGGGCCTCATTATGCAGATGATTATGTAGACAGCTTATGTCACTGTAAACACTATGCATTCAAACATTTTTTTTATATATTTACAAACTTTTATACATTTTTTTTACATTTATACATTTTTATATTTATATACCTATGTATTAATATATGTACCTATACATATTTATTTAGGTTCATAGGTTCATAGGTTCATACTAAGCTATCTGCCCTGGGGCAATTATAAGCCTAGCCCGATTCTGTATGGCTTACGCCACCCCTTGATTTGAGTATACTGTGCCCTTTTTAAGGTTTAGTTTACTGTGCTCTGTCTAATAGTGACACGGGAGTAATCCCTGGGACAAACCTACGATCCCCCATCCACTTTTCGAGATTCTTCTTGAAGAGATTTAGTGAGGTGCTCTGCCTCACATGAACTGGAATTCTATTCCAGAGTGAAGGGAGCCTCTGGTTATGAACCTATCCCTCCAGCAAGTTCTATTTATTTCTGTGCTGAGGTTCAAGTCCCTCAAGCATGTGGCTCTAAGGGATTTAGATTTACTGAGGTGGAGCATGTCCATTAATTCTGGATTTGACATAGCTTTGTATGTCAGGCATAGATCGCCTCAAGTAGCGGTATGCAACTGAGTAGAGCTGGAGTTTTTTTAACCGAGCAGTATATGGCATCTGTTTGAGACCCCTGATCCTCTTGGTGAGATACTTTTGGGGTCTTTCTAATTGCTGCAGGTATCGGGTAAGGTACATCCCAAAAGGGGCATTGTATTCTATGATGGGCCTGATGAGGGATGAATAAAGGGGCACGATTGCCTCTCTTGATCTCGATGTGAAACCTTTCGTGATGAGGTGGCTATGTAGAAGGTCTTTCTAACCACTTTGGCAATGTGGTTTTCAAAGGAGAGATTGCTATCAACTTGGGTCCCCAGGTCCTAATAACTTTCTCTGTACTTAATGGGTTTCCGCCTATGTGGTAATTTGTGGGCACATTGTTTTTGCCAAAGGGTATGACTATACATTTTTTGGCATTTAGCTTTAAACCATGGCGCTGGCACCAGTTATCTGTCTCTGTGAGACCTTTTTGAAGGATGTTTGTGTCAGCTGGAGAGTTGATTATGGCACCCGGTTTGCAGTCGGTCTGAACTTGGTGAGCCATAGTCCTCCCATGTTTGCCTGTACCTCGGAAAAGTATATACCGAACAAGAGTGGTCCCAGGACAGAACCCTGTGGGATGCCACTTGTGACCAGTCTCATGTCTGACATGGCTCCAGCAACTCTCACTCTGTGGGTTCTGTCTTTGAGCCAGTTTGCGACCCATCTTGTGACATAGGGGTTTATATTTAAGCTGGATAGCTTATCTATGATGCCCGAGTGGGGTATTGTGTCAAATGCCTTTGCAAAGTCCAGATAGGCTGTGTGGACTACCTTCCCTTCATCTATGGCTTTGGTGACTGTTTCAAAGAAGTCAACCAGGTTCAAAAGGCAGGATCTGCCCTTGACAAGCCGAACTGGGTAGGATCTAGTGTCTGTAGGTCCCCAATGTCTTTGTTTATGAGCTCCATGATGATCCTCTCCATAGCCTTGCAGACTAAGCTAGTCAGGCTTATGGGGCGATAGTTTCCAGGGTCCGTGAGGCTCCCACCTTTGTGGAGTGGGACCACTGTTGCTGCACGCCATTCTGTGGGCACATATCCTGTAGTGAGGCTGAGATTGTATAGCTGTTTTATTTGAGGGATTAGTTCCTCTTGTAGTTCATGTAGGGCGCAACCTGGGACGCCATCTGGCCCCATGGAAGCAGTGCGTTTTGCTTTGGAGAGGGCAGCCTTCACCTGAGCATCAGAGATGTTTGGCAGGCAGCCCTCTGCTGAGATAGATACTTGCTCCCTTTGGGGGGAGGGGGGTGGAGACGTTTGCACTGAACCTGTCTGCCAGGATATTGGCGATGTCTGTGGGTTCAGTGTATTTTTGTCATTTAGAATCAACTCAGAACAGGTCTGGGGGTTGCATCCCAGGTTGCTAACATGACTGACAAAAGAGTTATAGTGTCTTCGGTGTCCCGTGCAATTTGTTTTCTGAAGCTGGCCTTGGAGGGTTTTATGAGGGATCATAATATATTGCTAGTACTGATCACAGATGCCTTCCCTATTAGGGATTTTGCTCTATCATGTAGTAGCTTCTCCTTCTGTTGTACAGTTTATTTATGGCAGGGTCCACCCAGACTGGACGCCTGCCTTGGATGATTGGGTCTTGGTTTTGTTTGGGATAGCATGATCCATGCATTCCTGGAGATGTCCGTAGAATGCATTTACATAGGATTCTGCAGTTTGGGCTGTAGTTTCCACTGGCCCTGGGGCCTTTTGAAGGATTCCACTTCGGTTTTGAGAAGTGAGAAGTTCGCTTTTGAGAAGTTTTTCACTGTGGTTTTCTGGCTGGGGTCGGGATGTGGACATCCAGTGAAATTAATTTATGGTCTGATCTTACCAATGAGGAATATACTTCTGGTGTGGAGCATAGAGCCCCATGTTGGTAATGATCAGGTCTAGTATGTTGTCCCTCTTGTGGGAGTGGTGACTAGTTGTTCCATAGCATTTGAGTTTATAATTTCCAGGAATCTTTGGGCTAAGGTGCTGGGGCTTGAGTAGTGCTTCCAGTCAATGTTTGGGTAGTTGAAGCTTCAATATAATGGTGTTCGGAGAGATCTTCATGTTCTCCAATGTTTTCAGGAAAGCCGAATGGGATTCCTGTCTTTGAGAGGGTGGTCTGTAGGATGCTATAAACTGAAAAGCAGTCTTGCCCACTGTTAGTTGCACATGGATGGTCTCCGACACTGCATGCAATGCCACTAACCTGGAGGTGTGGATATCCTTGATAAATATGGGAACTCCCCCTCATTTTGTGGTTTGGTCTGGGTTTTGGGGCTGAAAAGCATGATATGAGGTATAGCCTGGTAGTGCTGGGGTGCTCTCTTGAGCCTTGAACCAGGTTTCTGTCACTGCACAGATATCAATGTTCTCCATACTGAGGAGAGCTTCGAGTGCATGCATCTTGATGTTAAGACTTCTGGCATTTAGCAGCATTACCCTTAGTTTCTTGTTCCTTGTGTTGTCTATGGGGGTAGGTTTGACTTTTGAGCCTTGCCTAAAAAAGGCACTATGGGGGTGGCAAGAGCCTTTGCCAATATCTGAAAGCCCAGTGGTGACAGGTGCAAGCCGTCCCTAGTGAAGCAACATGGCTTGTCGAGCATGTCATCCCAGGCTGACAGACACTGGATCCCCTTTGAATGACACCAAAATTTTAGCCAATTGTTAAAATCGATCATTTTGTTTTTGTACTGTGGCATCATTCTAGGTGAGGGTAAGATGCTGCTCAAGGTCAGGGTCATACCAGCCTGGGCTACATGATCAGAGAGTTCCTTTATGTCTCTTTTCATGTAGTCCAGGGAGGTACGTCTCAGGTCATTCACACCAGCATGTACAATGACTGATTCATAATTGTATTTGCTTTGGAGTGACCACCAGTGCTTACAGATATGTGGCGGATCCTAGCGCCCAACAGGCAGCTCACTGTGACCTTCTCTTTATTCAGCTTGGTGAGCGGGACGTCAGTGTGTCTGACAATAGAGTCACCTATAACAAGAGTATCAGGTGTGTTATTCAGCCTTAAGGGCTGTGACTGCTTGGCACACTGACTTTGTGGGTTATGTGTTTTGTGTGTTTTGTTTTGAGGTAGCGTTTGCTTGGATGTCTGCTTTGGAGGTCTCTGTTGCTTAGGTAGATTTTTATTTAGAGCCTCCGAGTATGTCTTTGTGTATTTATGTGTTTCTGATATTTTTAGGAATTTTGTATTTGCTAAGTGTGTTAAATATTAATTATTTTTATTAAATAATTTGCGGAGAATGTAAGGGTAAAGTTAGGTTATATACACCTTTTATGGTTCTTCCCATTTTATGCTAATGGATTCAATAATGCCTACATTAGTTTTATTGGATAATGACTTAAGGGTGGGTTTTTAAAAGTGCTGGGTGCTATATGTGTTTGTGATTCTGATGAAGTACATATCTGAAAGCTCTTAATCATCTTGCTTCTGTAGATCAATAAATATTGTGGACTTTACTCCAGTGTGGCTAGTCTTCATTTTTGGACCTATTCTGTTCTTGAGTGGTCTTTAGCTTCAGTGTTTCTTTTGTGTTTTGATTCTTAGTTTTTCAAGTGATCATGGAGGAATGTTGCTTGAGAGAAATAAACCTGTCTGCGAGCACATTAACCTATACCCTGTCGTGACAGCCCATCTACATTGACATTGATGACCCCACTACAGTGCTGCACTGTCATGTCATAGGCCTTCACCCTAGACTCCACCTTAATAGCGTGACATTTTGCTGGTTGGCTCCAATGCAGCTATGTTAATGAGCTGTGGTATGTAACCGCATTGAATTTCTTCCATACAGATAGGGCTGAAGTTTTGCTGTGGCTATACTATGGATAGACATTATTTTATACAGCTGCAAAATATTCCTCCTTGGGTTGGAGTCTAAGGCTTAGATATACAACAGGGTGCTCTTCTTCCTCCAAGGAAACCTGGCTGAGTATAGCCTCCACCCCATGGTTTGAAGCATCCAGTTGTACAACAAATTATTTGCTGTAATCTAGACTGGTTAGTAGAGTGGGTCTTTCCAAAGCCCCTTTAAGCTTTTGGAATGCCTGCTTGCAGGTTGGGATCCACACAACCTTATCTGGCCTATTTTTCCCCTTCAGGTCTGTGAGAGGAGCAGCTATTTGTACTATATTTGGGAACTAATGTTCTATAGTACCCTGCTGTTCCCAAGAATGCCCTCATCTGATTTTTGGTAACATGGGCAAGACATGCCTGAATAGCTTACACTTTGGCAGGTTTTAGCCTGATCTTACCACATACCACTCTGTGTCCAAGGTAGCAGACCTCTGCCATACCCACCTGACACTTACTGGGCTTAATGGCCAACCCTGCCCTTTGCAGTCTGGCCAGGACCTCCCTGATATGCTGAAGGTGCTCTTGTCAGGAATGGCTGTAGATGGCAATATCATCCATGTAAACAAGGCATAAAGTCCTGTTACTGGTAGGATATGATCTACTAAGCTCTGGAAGTTCGCTGGGGCATTTTTCATCCCAAACGGCTTCTTTGAGAACTCATATAATCTGAAAGGAGTCATAAGGCATGACCTTTCTATGGTGGGTGAGTCAAGGGCACCTGCCAGTAGCCCTTGGACAAATCAATAGTGGTCAGATACTTAGCCCCACCCAACTACTCTAAGGTTTCATCTGTCTTGGGCATGGGGTAAGGATCTGACCCTGTGTGACTATTTAGTTTTCTGTAGTCCACACAGAACCTGGTGCTACCTTCTTTCTTTGGTACCAGCACCACAGGGGAGGATCAGGGACTGCTGGACTCCTGGATTGCCCTCAGTTCCAACATTTCCTCTATCTCCTCCCTCAGAGTCTGGTTTACTCATTCAGGCACCCTGTAAGAGGGCCTGCTTGATAGGCATTTAGGTCTTGTATCCACATGGTGTTGCACCAGGTGGGTGCACCCAAGTTTGCTTACTCCCACTTACTACTGTTTAATAGTGCTTACACTTGCTTAATAGTGCTTACTCCTACTTACCACTGCATTAATTTAGACAGTAACATCTAATGATTCTTGGGAAGGAGGGGATTTAAAGCTGTATGGAGTTATCATTCATTACACATTTTACCTTCCATTTGTATCTCAGATTCCTGTGTACATATACTGTATGGGGCACCTGTGATTATCTGTGGACTTTGCAGCATTATGACACTGACACCTCACATCTGCAGTTAATGCAGTACTCCAGTTCACAAATATATGTTATTTAGTAGGTTATTCAACTAAAATATTGGTCATAAAGTGATTTGACATGGAAATGAAATGTGCTGCAGTGGGACTCGAACCGGATTGATTGCTCATAAGGCAAATGCTCTGCCCACTACACTATTGCTGTATTGCTTCATTTGCATATATCTTGCTTTTTATCCACTTCTGCCATTTGTTGCATTAACCGTAGCTAAGCGATGGGCAAACCCGCACCTACAGTTAAATTTAATCTGTTTCATAAAAAATCTTAATATTTGTTGTTTTAACTATTGCTCTTGTAAACATGGGGAGATGTTGCTGGTTTTTAATTTCTCCAAGTCTTTTGGGTTTCTAATACCATGGTGGGGTTGGACCCCATTCCTAAGTCAAAAGTATGATTAAAGTTCATGAAATTAGTATTGTCTCACTCTTTGATGTTAGCCAGAACTGCTCTTTGCAGCACCTGCAATGTGCCCAGTAATGACTCCTTCTGTAATTTGTATGGTGTTACATGAATTGGTAACATATCTAAATACAATTGCAAATTATTTTTTATAAGACCAGTTGCTCCTACTACTATTGGAACTGTCTGAATATCTTTCTTCCACATGACTCTCGTTTCTGCCTGCAGATCGAGGTATTTTATGACTTTGTGTCTCTGTACACAAGACACTGTATTCACTAGGTGTGGTGATTTCAATGATCAATGCTACTTTTGTCTTCTTTTTCCTGGACCACGATATCTGTTTTTCTAGCATCTATCTTTTTGACTGTTGGTATTGGATGATCCCATGTGATGTAAACTTCATCATTTTCTATGATTCTCTGTGGCTCATGTTTCCATTCTTTTTCAGACACTTCGAAACCATAATGTTTTCACAATCTCCAGTGTAACAATCTCTCATTATTACGACTTTCAGTATACAGTCCCTCTGCCATTAGAGAGTCACAACCAGAAATAAGGTGTGTGACTGTTTCCAATTCAGTTCCATAAAACCTACACATGTCTGTTTCTCCCACATGTTCAATGGACTTAGTAAACCAGCGTGTCGCAGCTCACTATCTTGGGCTGCCAATATTAACCTTTCATTTCTTGATGTAAATTCACCTCTCCTTAATCATTCCTGCATTCATTCTTGATCAACATGAGGCTTTTCCAGAAGTTTCTATACTTGCTACTATATGTTTTTTCCACATTTCTTGCCTTCTCTCCTGGTCCTTCACCTTATATTCTTTCCTTTGTTTTTTGCATATTCAGTTGCTGCCTGTTTTTTATCTATTTCTGGTTTGAGTTCCATTCCTGCTTGACGTCGATATGCTTCTACTAAATTAAGCAGAGATGTCATCTTAAATTTATTCTCTTCATGTTTCAAAACTTTCACCACATTTGGATCTTGTGAGGTCAGTAGATATGTGTGGAGTCCCATGATTGCAGATCTATACATGTAATCAGTTTCAAGGAGGCCCATCCCTCCTTCAGAACGGGGAATATATAATCTTGGTATACACTGATTTTTATAAATCATTTGGTGAGCATGAAGCATCCTTCTTGTTTTGATATCCAGTCTATCCCACACTTTTTTGGGGCCAGTCAATCACTCCAAAACTATAAGTTAGGACAGGAAGAGCAAATTGATTTATAGCTTGGATCTTATTCCTAGGTGTCAATGCTGTTTTCAGGATTAATTTAAGTCTTCTAAAGTACTCCTTACTAAGCTTTATTCACATGCTCATGTTTTATTACTGATCCTTCAATTCCCAAGTATTTATACACCCCCTCTTGCTCAAGTTCTTTTATATCACATTCTTGTCCCAAACTGATGTTTTCCTGGTGCTGCAATTTTCCTTTTTAAAGGTTGCTTTTGCACATTTGTGAAGACCAAATGACATTCCAATATTATCTGAAAAAGTTTTGACAACCAGCAGCTGTGCTTTTAGTTCCTCATCGGATGAGCTATACAATTTTAAATCATTGACAAAGAGAAGATGAGAAGTCATTATACTTTGTTGTTTTCTAGAAGCCAGATTATAGCCATGACCTAAGCTGTTAAGTAAACAGCTTAATGAATTAATGGCAAGGCAAAATAGCAATGGTGATAGAGTCACCCTGGAATATCCCCCATTAGATTTCTATCCCTGGGATAATAATCTGTCCTTTATCATGGCTTAATTGCAAAGTGGTCTGCCACTGTTTCATGGTTACTGTAATGTAATCAATCAGTGTAGGAAGTACCTTATACATTTTAAGCACTCTTTTATCCATGAATGTGGGATACTATCAAATGCTTTTTTATAGTCAAGCCATGCATACTTAGATTCTTCCCTTTCTTACAGTTATTCACTATAACTTTATTTAATAACAAATGATCCTTTGTTCCATATGACTTTCTTTTATTGCCCTTTTGTTCTACTGCCATAATTGAGTTTTCTTCTAAATGACTATAAACTCTGTTGGCGTCAATCCCTATTATGTGTATAGTTTATGCGTGCCGGAAGACAAGTTATTGGTCTATAATTTTTAGGCTAGCTTGCAGGTTCACTCTTAAGTAAGAGCATTATTTTTCCTGTTATTAACCAGTGCGGTGTCTGTTCAGGGTGTGCATATAAATAGTTCTAACTCATGGCTAGATCCTCATGTAAAGAAGTTAATACTTTAAGCCAAAAGTTAGGTACTATGTCTGGACCTGGGGTTTTCCAATTAGAGGTTTTTCTCAACTTTGTTTCAATCTCTCTGGCTGTTATTTCATCCCATTTCATATCCTGTACCTTTAAACTTCTTATTCTTTCTTTCACTTCTTCTATCCATTTAGCATCTTTGTTTTGTTCCACAGGATCTTCATAGATAGTTCTCCAAAATATATCTACTTCCTCTTTTTTCAGCGGTCTGCCAATTCATTTTACCTTATTTCCCAATTCTCTATAAAACTTTTTTGGGTCATTAGTAAATTGCTTAGTTTGTGCTTTTCCCTTATATTTATCTTCATATCTTCTGAGTCTTTCTGCCTGTTTTGAGATTTTTAGTTTGTTATCTCCAATAGTGCATAATAGATCCTGGTCTGTTCTAATACTGCACATTGCTTTTATCACATCTATCTTTCTAAATATTTTTGTTGATCTGTTCTGTCTTCTATAATCTTCTAACAATGACACTTCTTAATCTTAGCTGCTTTATAGTTTTCTCTATTTGATATTTCCATGATGGTATTCACTTTTGTTCCCCCTTTTCCCTCACTACCCTATGTTCCTGTGGTAGAATTGTATCAGTTATTAATTTAGCAGCACAGTAATATATTCTGTTTACTTCTGTTATATCACATGGATATCTATGGACAGTCCTAATTACTGTGTTCATTTGTTTTATCAAGCTTTTGACTTTTGGGGTTTATTAACCTTCTGCAGTATATTTCTCTCATTGATCTTGATATATCTGTCTTTGTCTATGGAATCAAGCAACTCTTCTCTTAACTCCTTTTCTTCCATACTGAGGGCACATCCCTTGTTTTCCATTTCCTTTGGGCATTCTATAGAAAGTTCTATAATATCCTCCTGTGGCACATTTTCTTCAGTTCCATCCTGTGTCATCTGTTGTTTTGTCATATGGAAACTCACTGGCCTATCACTCCTCAACATTGACTGTATCACAGTTTCCTGTTCCTTTCCTTCCTGTCTAACTTCAAGTGAACTTTTATACTGGTTTCTTGTGGAAGGCTCCAAAATATCTTGATATGGCACCTGACCTGTTGCTTCCTATTCCACTGGTTTCCCCTTAATTTGGATATCCATTGCTCTATCCTGTTGTAGTGCTTCCTGCATTTGATTTTCTACACTGAATCCTTCTCTTTGCAGCTGTTCCATTACCTCAATTTCTATTTCTTTGACTTCTCCATTACTAATCTTTTTTTCTACTTTTCCTCTTAGTCTTCTTACTTTTTGTATTGTAAAGTTTTCCATATCCGGATTCCTTTGCCTATATTTTTCTTCAAATATATTTGGTGCTGTTCTTTTTGTATTAGTTTTGCTTTCTCCTTTGCATAAATATTACACCATATTAAATCTCTTTTCCTTTCACTTGTCCATATTTCTTCTTCACGTCTCCTGATCTTGCTTTTCCTTATTCTGGGGACTCACTCCATCATGCTGTGATGTAGTCTGTTTTAGACCTTCTACATTAAATCCTTCACTTCGCAGGCACTCTATAAGTTCAACTTCTATTTCTTTAACTTCTACTTTATTAATTGTCTTTTCTGCAATAAATCTTTGCGCTTTTACTCTTTTTATTGTGAAATTTTCCATATCTGGATGCCTTTGACTGCATTTTTCTTCAAATATCTTTGAAACTGCCTTCTGTGTATTAGTTAACTTGGCTTTCTCCATTGCATAAATATTGCACCATATCATATCTCTTTCTTTCCCATGTCCATATTTCTTTTTTATATTTTTCAAATATCTCTAGGTTTTGTTGTTTATATTTTTGCACTTCTTCACAGGCTTCTTTTTCGAAAGAGATCAAAGTTTCTTGATCTATATACTGTTTTCCAAAAATCAGTTGTATTAATGAAAGCAAATTTTTATTTGAAGCTTATGACAGTTTTTCCTATGGAAGTATTTTTGTTTCCTATAATTTCTCTCTTAATCGTTTAGTATATCTTGTGTCTGGAAATTCTGGGCTTTTTACATAATAGTAACAATACATAATTTCTTTCTTATCCTAATAGTCCACTCTGTCATCTTTATGGCTTTTTTTGGCCAATTAATTTTTGTCGTTTTTGTGGACTACTACTTCCTTCTACAACGGGGGGGGGGGGCATCCTCCCCTTGAGCCTGGCCTGGCCGCATTGTAGGATTGTTTCTGTATGTTGAGGATTCTACACTGTCATTTTTTCCAGTCCTGGCACCAGTGCGCGTACTAGGATTGGGCACTTTTTTATACTGGGTCTTGTGCACCCAGCTATCTTTTTTTATTTTTGATTTACTTCTGTCCATGATATATGCTATATAAATACAGTCTATATATCAGTGTCGCCTTGGTGAGATTTTGTGAAAAACAGGGTCCACCTCGCAAAGGTACTCACCAAGACTTGAGGATGAATTCAATTTCAGCACTACTACGCTCCTTTGCTTGCTGACTTTTCATCTCTCCATCAGGACCTTGACACCTATGAGAGGTCTCGCTCATTCTTTTATAACTTGTCTGCTGTTCTTCATTGCAGGGGCATGTATATTCTGAGAGCTCTGCTCTCAGACATGCCCCTTGCACTCTTAATGCTCCGTGTAAGATTAGGAGTTCAGGCAGTGTGCCTTCATTAATATGCATAGCGCGCTGCTGTCCTGCTCCTAAATGGCTTCCATGCAGGACTAAGCTAGTCCTGCACAAAAGGATAGTGAATCCAGGGGAATGAATCAGTCCACAAAACCTTTGTGAAATCTATGATCTTGTTTCAGTAAGTATATAAACTGGGGCAATCATAGAACACATGTGACCAGTCAGCATTACAAACCTGTTTACATCTCAAAAATTCAATATTCTTATCTTTACTAAAATTTTCTATTCTACTTGGTGTTGAAAAACCCTTAGTAAGAATTTCCAGAGGAAGATACGACAAAAGTGAACTCTTGAGTAATTTTTTACAGACTTCAGTAAAGGAGTTTTATTATGCCTTACCAACTTCAGAACTGTTAATTGGCATAATTTTTGAATGCAATCAGGGTTTAAATTCTTTAAGTTTAACAGTGCAGGCAGGAATTCTACTCTAATAGATTTTTTAGAATTTGTTTCTAATTTTAATATAAGGGCATTGTGATCTGAAATAGGGCATGGAATTATGTTGCAATTTAGTATTTTAGGAATGATATTGAGTAAAATTAAAATCTTATAATTTCTGGTTTGAATACTCTATGCAAATAAGTAAAAAAATAAAATCTAGAGACTTCTTATCTCTCATATTAACCTGATCTTTTAAATTAAGAATTTCTATTCAGTTTATGACAGCCTTTGCCAAAGCAGTCTTTAGTTTTCGGGGAGCACTAGAATCTACATCTTTTAGTAAACAATTGAAACCATCTGCTATTTTTAGGTTGCCATTTGCATTATTAAGGATAATATCTAAATGTGTACTCCCATCCTAGGGAACCATTATAAGTTCGCCAATGTCCATATTTTATTATTATATTTTATGACCACAATCCTTCTTGATTTTCAAATTTTGAAGATAATCTGAGGCATAAGTATATTTTTCCATAAGAACATAACTCTTATCCTTTTTACTTTTAAATGAAGATTGAGCTAGTATTGGATATTGATTTGAATTCCAGTTATTTTGATCTGAATATTTGATGTGTTTCTTGAAACAACACTATTTGTGCTTTGTTTATATCAAGATATTTTAGCAACTTTCTCTTTTTTTAATTATGTAAGCCATTAATCTTTAATGATATCAATGCAAACTCCATTATAGAGAATTAGAAGAATCCATGTAATAGATCACATCTAAGTATATGAGCAATTATATAGCATATCAATGTAAGTATGATTGATGGGCAATAGAAAATGTCAGATATGTGAGAATTTATAATGGCAATAAAATATAAAAAGATATAAAATAACTATACAATATATGTGGAATTATCAGAATTCTCAGTCTTGAAAAAAGAAAAAGAAAACCCCACTAGACTATCCTACTAGCACAGAGCTCTACAGTGAATAATATTATTAGTCTGGAGCATGGGGTTAGATATATAATAAACAAGTAATATAAGCTTTTATTAATAAAACTTTACTAGCTTTATAAATTAAGATATTTGATAACAAATGTGATTACTAGTATTCCAAGTATGTTTATTAAAATGTAAAACACTTTTCAGTTCTTAATAGACTTAAAAATGAAAAAAATGTAATGATAGCACTTAGTTTTCCATTTTCTCCTTTTATTTCCTTTCCTTTCCCCATATTTCTTCATTTTATTTTTTCTTCCCTTTTCTCTATATTTTCTTTAATTTATTCCCCTTCTTCTCTCATCTTTTCTTTTTATCCTTTTCCTTTTCCTTTCCTTTCATGTTTTCTTTTCATCCCTTTTTACTTTTTCCTTTCATTTTCCTTCCTTTTCCCCGTCTTCTAAATCTTTCTTTCTTCACATTTGTTCATTCTTTTTTCTCTACTTATTCTTTTGCTCACTTTTTTCATATTCCTTCCTCTACTTTCCATTACCTTATCTCCTCTTTTTTCTCATTTCACCTCTTTTCTTTTTCTTTTCCTCATTTTATTTAACTATCATTTTTTTACTTTTCTAGTGCTACCAGTGTCTATCCAGGACTAACCTATTCCATGTATTTATTTAGATCCACAAATATGACCAATAAGGAGATGAAGGAATCTCAGAGTATTATCAGATTAGTACTGAGAAGCAATTTTACGTTTCATATTCTGTTATGTACATCTCATTAGTAGATGTTTAATGAAGACATGCATTAAATTATTCTTGGTTATATAAAAAAAATAATCCATGTTTCTCATCTGATTTTTTTCTTGTGGGCAAAGCTCTTTTTTTGCTTAGCTCCACCCCCAGCCTTTATTATAGATGTAACACTCTGATGTGTATATATGTTCCAAATTACAAACATGCATCTTCCCCCTACTGTAGCTGAGACACTCAAGCTGACCACTGAACCTGGGTTTTCTGATATGTACTGAAACAATTTTCATTTTAAATGAGGGATCAGCTATGTTGGTTTGTTGTTATATTTTACATGGACCTGAGCAGTAACTTTGTTTATATAAATTATTATCACTCACAGGCTGTATGTTACAAGATTCAGTCTCTTCTTCTTTTTAATTAGATCAACCCTATCACACTGTACCTCACTGTCACAGTTTCATCACTCTTTCTCTCCTTATATATCTGAAAGTAATACTTGTTATAACAGTACAAGTAGTCCCAACCAGTCTTACTTTCTTATTTACTTTATTTCTCAGTCTTAAATGTAACAATGCTTTCATAGTTGATTGACTACTCACATATCATGTTATGTCTGTCTTTACTACATACAAGCCTATGTCTATTTCTAATAAATGTTCAGCGCTGTATATACCTATGCAAGCTATGAACACACTCTGTTTCTAAATAATATTTATGTAAGCTATCATAAAGCGTTTTCTCTCAGATGTGTACACAACCTATATTTTGCATCCCTTCTGATATCATGTAACTATATTTTATGTATATGTCTAAACTTGCTAAATTTTGAACTTTTCTACCCAGGCCTCCACTAAAAAGGGTTTTATCACAGTAAGACTTTCAAGGTAAACAATGATAAATAATAAATAAAATAGTCTACAGGACCTTAATAATAATAATAATAATAATAATAATAATAATAATAATAATAATAATAATAATAAAAATAATAATAACTTAAAGAAGTCAGCAGGATATTCTCAAATCATAATTGTAGTAAATATGAATTAGAAAATCAGTGGAAAGTGTGATTACTGAATCATGCATTGTATGTTATATAACTAGGATGTATTTGCCACATTTAGAATAGCCAAACACCAGTAAGCTGCAATGGTACACCGGTAGCGTTGTTGCTTCACAGCAAGAGGTTTTCCTGTTCGATTCTCATCAGGAGTGCCTTCTGTGTGAGTCTGCATGTTCTCCCACGGTTGAGTGGCCTCCAAAAGACATGTGAATGGGCATGCCTTCGCTGAAGGTTGGGCATCGGGCTGGCAACTTGGTACCATAAAAATCTATTGCCAATCATTTGCGGACTGTAGTTCCACTGTGGCGACCCTAACCGGGAAAAGCCTAAAAGACAAACAAAACAGAATAGCCAAACACCAGTCATAATATCAGTGTCATATGAATATCACCATATTAGTTCATAATGCGAGTTAATTTCTCCTGTTCAAAGATAACAGTATGTTAAAATGCAAATTGTGACCAAAAGCGTTGCCAAAATTACTACATATTGAATAACAGTGATGATTTCTAAACAGTTATAAAGCTTAAACTACAAACTTGGAAGTTAAATAATCTCTCCTAATGTTTGTTTCTCTGCAGTCTAACTGTACATAATTTCAAACTGACACTGCTACAAAGTCACACTGAACCTCAGACAGAAGTGATTTCATCTGATATATACTGAGAGCTCTAGATAGCACATTATAATTTATCTGTACATAGTATTCTAGATGTCTTTGTACTTCCTCAATCCCTGCCAGCCAGGAGACCAGCACAATCTATGGCCTGTCCATTGCCAATGAAAACAAGACAAAAAAATACCTCAACGAACCGCCTCAGCCTATGTAAGATGAATGCAACCTGTCCAAAACTCAGTAAATATTTGTTTGTTAGGTCCACCATTCTTTAATTATATTAATAACCAATGCATTTTCCACATTTACACCAAGGATACATTAACCCACATTGGTCACAGTGTTACTCTAATAGCATATTCATTCCAGAAATTACTTTGAAAGTTTATTTCAGTTTATTGTAAGGGCGACCTGAAAATCAGCACCCTGACTGGAGCACAAACATTGTCCAGCATGATGTTAATCTACAGGTAATGCTCACTGAAAATTGAGTCTGCCGCTTCATGGCAGCATATCAAGTTGCTGTGGATCTTGGACAGAAAGTAAACTAGCAGTCACCATTATTTTACACTTGCTAAACAGCTCTTGTACCAGGGGGATCTGGTAAATGATCTCCTCAGTAAGAATTGGACTGACACCACAGTTGAAGTGGTAGCAATGTCTCAGCAGTTATCTCTCACCCAGGTTCATGAAATCCAAGCAGTGTTACAGGAGTTTGCAGACATATTCAGTGGGAAACAAGGGTGCACCCACCTGGAGCAGCACCATGTGGATACAGGACCCCAAAGGCCTATTAAGCAGGCCCCTTATAGGGTGCCTGAGAGAGTTAAACAGACTCTGAGGATGTCAGTTGTGGTTTTAGCAAACAACAATGCCTAACAGAGTGTGTGTTACTGTGTAAATAACACCAACCCATGGGTGTTATGAGGCCCGACACCTGGAAGGGCATTATTTACACAGTAACACACTTCCTGGAGGGCATTATTGCACTTAGAGAATGGGTTATCTGTAAAATTATTGCGCTTTACTTAATTTTTATTTTTTTATTACTATATTATTTTTTTGTATATTTTTGAAGTAAAATATATCCTCCGCCTAATGTTTCAAAGTTGCTGTTGTATGTGTAAATTGTGTTGGAGGCACCATTTTAGATCTAAAATATAACATTTAAAAAATATCTAGATATTTACTTTATTTTTTGGTCCCTTAATCCTACCAGTCATCTCAAATTAAATTTAGAAGTCCCCTCACCCTATGCCCATACAACAACTGAAAGGGTGAAAAACCTGTGGATTCCTGGGGAACCTTTCTGTAAGTAAACAACAGATGGGGCAAATATTTCTCCCAATCCCTCTTAAACTGGTCTGCAAATGCCCGTAGCATCATCTTGAGTGTAGAGTTTAACCTCTCAACAAGACCGTTAGTCAGGGGATGGTAGGGGTGGTCTTCAGGTGCTTCACCCCACAGTACTCCCACAGATAAGCCAGCAGGTCTGACATGAAATTGGCACTTCTGTTAGTCAGTATTTCTCTTGGAAAACCTACCCTCCTGAAAATCCCTAACAAAGCATTTGCCAACTTTTCTGCCTCATTGGAGGACAGATCCACTGCCTCAGGGTATCTTGCAGCATAATGTACTACCACTTAGGATATACTTTTTCCCTGTGGAACTTGGGGTACTCAGAAGCCCCACAATATCCATAGCTACCCTCTGAAATGGCTCCTCAATCACAGGGAAAGACATCAAAGGAGCTTTCACCTTGCCTCCTGCCTTGCCTACCTTTTGGCACTGCTTACAGGTCCTGCAGTACCTTGTTACATCTCTGGAAATCCCAGGCCAATAGAAGTTCTGCATAATACGTCTCTTTGTACGTTTTATGTCCATATGACTTACAAAGGGAATATCATGGGCTATGGCTAGACGTGCCAGATGGTAGGGTCTAGGCATTACCAATTGCTGTATTCTCTCACACTCTTGCCCTCCCTCAGGGGTCCACTCTCTATACAGTAACCCTTTGTCCTAGTATACTGATTCTCCCTTCCCTTGAAAATCAGGTGCCTCACTAGCTACCTCTCTCAGGCATTGTAATGTAGGGTCTGGGAGCAGAGCCTGTCTCAGCTCTCTCTTTGTAACCCTTCCCAGCTCCCCTTCCACAGGAAGTGTGGTATACTCTGACAGCGGTGCCTCACTGTCAGCCTGGGTACTACTACTCATCTCTGCCCTTGCAGTTACTCTGTCCAAGGGAACATCAGTAACCACAAGCAGCTGTGGCTCACCTCCAGTCTCACTGCTACAAGGTAGCTTCCTCCCTGAAGTAACCACCTCATCAGTCCTGGCTGCAAATGTGTGATCTGTCTGGGTCTCCCTCAGGCTACCAGACCCACATGCTTGTCTCCAAGCCTGACTGCATGTAACTGCATGCACACATGGTACTGCATTATCAAAATCATTCCCTGTCAGGACATCTGTAGGGATATCCTCAAACACACCTACTTGCTGGCTTTCTTGTCCACCCTCCCAATCAAGGTGAACTCTAACTAAAGGAATTTGGAATAGGGTCCCTCCTAAAGCTCTGACTGGAGTAGACTGCCCAAGCAAGTGGTGCTCCTCTGTAACCATTGCAGGCTTTACAATGGTTAGGTCAGAGGCTCTCTCTCTCTTAGCAATGGCCTCTTTTCCATTCACTAAAATAGGATATAACCTCTTGTGGTAGTTTGGTACCCTTGTTGTCTCTAGACAACCTACTTTTGGCATTTTGGCATTCCCACTTACTGGCTCTCCCACCTTTATTTTCCCCACCTTGCCTCCATGGACATCTATATGCTACATGGCCCCACTGGTTGTATTTAAAACATTTAACCCTAGGTCCTGGACATGTAACTGGACTAGTGGCTTCCCCTGCTACTGGCAGATTCTGTTGGGGCAGTCTGGGCTGTCCACCATGGGTTCCCTTAGACCCATAAGCAGCACTGGGTGTCTGTTTCTTGTGCAGTGATGCCCTGCCTGTTAGGTATAAGTCTCCCTTCTTCCCAAACTCATCTACAGTAGCGCATTGTCTATCAGCTAACAAGATCCTCATGTCCTCAGGCAAAGTGGTAAGGGCTTCTTCCCCTCATCAAAAGGTCTGCCAGCCCTTCAAAATGGTGACCTGACATCCACTCACCCACCTATGAAAATAAGTGCTTAGTTCAGCAACATATTAACACACACACACTCTCATCTGCCTTGCGTCTGTACTCACAAAATGTTTTCCTATAATCTTCAGGTGTTAACTTAAAAAAAATTCTAGCAAACAGTTCATGGTCTTGGTCAGCATCATACTGTGTACATATCCTCTCAAACATTTGAATGAAACTATCAAAATTATCCCCCTCTGTAAATTGTGGAAGACATTTACTGATTTTTGATGCTTCAGGAGTTCGGTTTCTCCCTTCCCCATTACCTTCATGGCTCTTGCAAAGAGTCAGCATCTCCTATTCATGTTGCCTCTGCCTTTCCTACTACTCAACTTCCAGGCATAGCAGTTTCTCATTTTCCTCAGCCTCTAGACAACTCAGTCTCTCTGCTGACTCTATTTCCAAACGCTTGGCCTCTAGCTCAAGTCTCTTTAACTCCAGATGGATTTCTAAGTCCTCTATGGAAAGGTTGAATTGCCATTTTCTGAGAGTTGTACATCCCCACGGCCAGTCTGATTGCCCTTCTGGTTGCTATTCTCTGATGTAGCTGTGACTAAAGCTGCAATCATGTCTGCTTTAGTCAGGTTGGCATGCACCAGTCCTTTAGCCTGGCACATCTCAGCCAACTGGCTCCTTATCAGCTTGCCAAACTCCTCTGCTGACATGCTTGCCTGCTTTCCCTGACTAACTAAGCTAACAAAAAAAAAATAAAACAATTGTGATATGAACTCTGAATGTTCACTGTGTGGCAAGTAAGAGTACAAACACCTTCAGTGATCACTGTACACAAGCTACAGGAATTCAGTATCCACACCACTACAAGCTAATTAATATGTGATGTGGCTATCTCACCACAGTCAGACAATTAATATGTGATGTGGCTATCTCACCACAGTCAGACAATTAATATGTGATGTGGGTATCCCACCACTGCCAAACAATTAATATGTGCATGTCCCTCAGTGGTGCTAGTGGTGAGGATTGAGGCTTTTTGATTACAGGGCAAGTGCAGGGGTGTAACAGACCCATTAATGAGGACATTCGGTCAGAACAGCCTGATAGTTTATCCACCTATTTTTGATCCCCCACTCCTAAGTATTCCACTTATACCCCCCCCCCAAGCCTGTTCTTTTACCTGAAGTTCATCCTATACTTGAGGAGGGAGGTCATTTGTACTATTTGAACTGTTTTAGGCATCTGTATTATCTGGGACGCAGTTATTTCATGGTTGGGTAGAGATAGCTGATAGGTGCAGCCTGTTATGACCTTCTAGATGGTGTTTGTGGTTTGGCAGTGGCCAGTCAAGCAATTCCTTAAAGAAATACAGCATCTCCACCCCCTTTGAAGGACTCCTGCTTTCCTTAGGATGTGAACATCTTGAATGACAGGTTTGGCAGTCTGTGCCATCCTGTTTTTCTGTCAGGATTGCAATTGTTGCTGCTTTTGCTGATGAGTCCACTCCCTTGCATGTGCACGTGCCATGTTACCTTAGAATAAACAGCATACACCTGGATACTTTCTCACTGCCATTTTTGTCAGTATGGATTTCCTGGTATTCATGGCCGTTACTTGCAGTGAGCAGTAGTACAGTGTAAGTGATTTATATACCTCTAAGTTAAACAAGGTTCTGAGTCACTTGTGCATAGTTACTTCAGATGGTCAAGTACTGGTCGTCATGGATTCTTTGTGTGTGTGTGGGGGGCGGGGGTGGTGCCTCTGTTAACTTCCCTACCCTTGTTTAGTTTTGATGTGTTAGAAAGAGAGGGAGGAGTGGTTTAAGGGGACACCGGGTGACTCCATTGTTACTGAAATGCACTTCCCATTGCAAGTAAACATCATTTTGCAATAGCTTGAGATATTGCAAATGTGTATTTCACTCTAGTCCAGTGCCAACATACCATTTTACAGTTTTACCCTTTTTTCAGACAAATGTTGTGAAACTGTTCAGACTTAATAACTAGGCTGAATCGCCATGTTTGGAATGCCTAATAGCAAACTCGGACATAAAGTCTTTTGTTTGACTTTATGAAAAAAAAATGACAACCACTGGAAAAATAATATTTGCTGTACTTTCTGTCTCCATCCTGTCATTTACTGCAGGGCTTCAGAGGGCGTGTCAGTGCAGTAGCCAACAGGGCAATCCAGATCAACTTGCTGATACTGTCAACTTTCCCACATGCACACATTCATCTCAAAACCTTAAAGGGACAATCCCAGGGATTTTTTGTTTTGATTCTGGTCTTTGTTTACATTTTCAGTCTGGCTTTCTGGGAATGTCCTAACTTTGGCTGCAGGGGATGGGGGAGGGTGCTTACAGGAAGCTTCAGAGAAGTTAGGCAGATTAATCTTCAAATTGCAGTCATACTCACAACAGCTCCAGCTGAGTCATTCATTAGTTTCAACTGTCCTTTTTCTCCTCAGAAAAACTAGCTTTTCAGGAATGTTATGACTTTACTTACTAATACCCTGCAGGAAAGTTTCTGAGCAGTGCAAAGTTAAAACATTGGTAAACAGAGCTTTCAGTTAATTTTATTTCATATTTTAATTTTGTGCTGATTTCTAAATGCTAGCTAAGTGCAATGATTTTTATGATACAAATGCCCTAGCTTCTGATGAAAGCATCTGAAAGATGCAAGTTTCAAACAGTAGTAGAAACAGTATCGTTTCTTTTGCCATGTTCAAATTGATCTCTGAATATTAGCCAAGTGTGATGGTTTTCTTATCTACCAATAGCTCTGTACAAAGGCATATGACTGATACAGGGTTTAAACATGAGTAGACAGTCGTCAGTTCCTTTTATTTGTAGTCTACTTTGCTCATATAAACTCAGAAAGCTGCTAGAATAACACAGTTTGTGTCATCATGCATTTTCTGAAGGATAAGAAGTCTGAGCTCAGATATGTCATTATTTAGTGAGTGGCTTTCATCTTCATTGATTTGGGGGAAAATCGCACATTTTATGAGCAATAGATGAAAAATATCAAATGAAAATCTGGGCATTATGCAAAAATCTGGACAGTTGATAGATATGGGCAGACACACTCATGCATTCCTTTAATTTCATATTTTATTTTGTGCTGTTCTCATGCCTTTCCTACTATACGTGCTGTATGCTACATGTTGGTGACTTAGTGGTTGCACTGTATGATATGCCCTTAAGCAGTTTTATTTCTCTTTCTACCTTACAACTGTATGCATTTGTACTTGAGTCCACTGTTATCTGTAGACAGGTAACTGAAATGATACAGTATGGGTTTTTTGCTTTCATTATGTCTCCACTGCCTGACGAATGGCTAATTCCCTGTCTGACATTCTTTAGTCTTACATGACACTTTTCAAACAGTTGTTGCCGTTCCAAGTTACTCACATGAAGGCAACATCAGAGCAGTGACACAACTAGTATCCTACCCTCTTCACTACCTCATTCTCCAGTACTTTGCCCTTCATGGCAAATCAACACAAAATAGATAATTTTCCTTGTAAGTGTTTTGTGTCCTGACTTCGTATATTGCTTTTGCACAATTATATACAGAGTCACTGTAGGGCTGCCACATCTCCATGTGCCCAAAGTGGGAATTTTTTTTTGAAAATGTGAAATTTTGTAGGACAAACTACACCTACAACCAGTGCAAAGGACTGGACTTCAGTTTACTGCCAAAATAAAAGCTCATTTTTTTAGAATTTGATTTATTTATACTGTTTCATATAATATTTAAGAGTTTCAAAGAAATTATAATGGATTTATGAGTGTAGTGAAAGGAAATGTAGGAAACATTTTTGTCCAAAAAATTCTCAGCAATTTCCTGTGGGATCAGTAAAGTATTTCTGATTCTGATATTTGACATTTTGATGTTTTTACACAGGACACAACTGCCCAGGCAGTGGCTGTCTTGCATAAAGTGGGACATGTGATAACCCTATGTTACTGACATTACTAAAGATATGCAGCACACACTGGAAATCTGTTCTGTAAAATAGTGATGGTCACTACTGCAATACAACCATTCATTAATACCGTGCTACCTGTCATTATGTCTAGATCAAAAATTATCTTTTCAGTACAAGGGTTATGTTCTCACATTGTTATAAGGGGATATTAAACACAAGGGTCCATCTGTCTTTTGACTGTATTATTGAGATTACTCATTATATTCTTTAATCAAATGTCAATAAGTACATAAATAAATAATGAATGTAGTTGAGACAGTGCAGCTCTGCTCTAATGCACATACTATTCCTGATCATAGAAGTCGTGCTTTTCTTCCTTTTGATGGTCATTCTCTGCTACAAAGGTATTGTCATGTGCTTCGTCAGATTGGAAGCTACGTCTAGTACTGATTTTTTTTTTTTTGGCTATGCCTAACAGCTGTCTAGACCACTATATATCCATTTCTAAGCCATCTGTTCTTGATTTGGCATGATGAAAAAGACACCCTACAGTGTCACATGCCAACCAACAGTTTTCAGCCCAAAC
Organism: Protopterus annectens; assembly: GCF_019279795.1. Lineage (NCBI taxonomy): Eukaryota > Metazoa > Chordata > Ceratodontiformes > Protopteridae > Protopterus > Protopterus annectens. Next base: position 157,104,765 of record NC_056751.1, read on the forward strand.
TGTGTATCCCCCCTGCATTTCTAGGGTGTCTACCACAGGGACACCTTTAAGTGATCTGTGAGCGTTACTCCAATAAAGTGAATTACATATTGGGGTGGCATCCTGGGACTCTGCTCCAATCAAATTAAGTCATTCCTGTCAAAGAGAAACAGTTAGCTGTACTTTGAGATCTCTTAAATCTCAAACTTCTGCATATCTACTGTTGTGAGTGTCTAGATATGCTACATGAAGCAACGTCATGTCAGCCCCTTGTACCCATACCCTCATCCATTGGATTCTTCCTTCTCTGTTGGGAAAAATCCTATACATTAAAGACATCTCTTAAAGGTATCATCACTTTTACTTTATAACCCCTCTGTATGCTCTCCGGACACAACCTCCATGTAATGGTAGTCTGTTCACTACCCAAGGTACTTGGGTTAATTTCCCATTAATGGCACTGCAGTATAGCACAAGAGCTATAAACTCTTGAATATGCCACCCTTCAAATGGTATGTTAAACTGAGGTCCTATTTGCCAAAGAGGTGTTAGCTCAGTTGGATGCAAGGATCTTGTGTGTTTGTCGAAAATAGCAGTGGAAATGTAATGCTCAGCTGCAGTAACTACACCGTTTTGAATGTATACAGTTTAAACTATGTTTCGATTTTCTGTATAAGTGGTGGTGAAATCTGTACATTAACATTTTCTGTTGGTGAGACCATGTATTTATACAACATATACTACACAAATTTGGGTACAGCAGATTTTGCTCAGCTTACAAGTTGCATTTTCAGTTACTTCTGGGTCCAGTTTAATCAAAATCCATAGTATATATCTATGCATGTGAATATTACATAGTGTGGAAGTTTTTGCCATATGATATGTCAAATTGTCACTAAATTGAACAGACATAAATGTAAATAATACTGATGTAAATGCAGCATTTTGTACATAGTCTAAATAATACTGTTTATTTAAAACAGACCAATATATTTTTGTATTAGATTTAAGGGTTTAGTTAATGAATATTTATTCTATCAAAGGTGGACTTTGGGCCTATTAGAGAAGCTGGCCTCTTAATGATGTGGGAGTTTGGGCATGGAATAGTGGTTTGTAGGACTGTGCTACAAAAAAGAAGGAAGACCTTGTGGAATACCCCAAAGAAGCTTAGATGTCTTCTATTAGGAAGTCAAAAAACAAGAAAGATGATAAAAAGCACCTTTATGATTGTGACAAAACTGGTTTGAGAGACATTTTTTGTGGATCGACAGAAATAGCCCTTTGTGTAGTTCTATTGCTTTAATGTATACTAAGAGAGTCTTCATGAGTATTTATTCTTCTGTTCAATAAATACTCATTCCTTTCTGGCATATTGGTCTCTATTGCAGTACATTACACCAGTCTGAGTATGTGTGTGTGGTAACCACTCAACTTCTACTTCTGTGTAATTGTTCTGTTTATAGTTTTTGCAACTGTTAGAAGTTATCAAAAAGAGTAAATTCATGCTAACTCTAATAGGGAAAAATACAGGGATAACTCCCTTCCCCGACAGTGGTATCCACAATCCTTCATAGTGGCCCAACAGTTGCAGCAGAATTTATAAGATATAATGAGCTTTTACTCATGAAAAGTGTAATCTCAAATAAATGTTTCTGACTGAAAACCATCCACCATCACCAAACAGATCAACCTAAAAATGAAAATTGCCACTGAAGTGGTGCAGAGAGAGAGAGAAATCCTTAACTACAGCCCAGCTGCACTGCTCAAGTGGCATAAAGGGATAAAGCACTAACCATGGCCCAGCTCTCCTGTGTTCGATTAGTGGCTTTGGTGACTGAGACAGCAGCAGGGAGGGATGGGAATGCCCATCCTGGGAGGGAGGGTGCTTATTGATGATGCTTCCTAAGGTGATGTTTGGCCAATACAGGAGAGTTGTCTTCAAATATAGTCAATGAGAGTGGGGAATGGGGAAAGGCAAAGCAGGTAGGTCATAATAAAGAAACTCGCTAGGAAGGAAGCACAAGATGGCTGAGCTACCAGGGTACCTTTAGGATCCATGACTGTATCCATAAAATGCCAGAAAACTCTAGGGATAGGAGCATGACTGGTAGACTCGGCATAGAAGTGAGACTTTAGGGGCTGGACCAGTACCATGAGATCTGGAGGACCAAAAACAATGAAAGCATCACATGGAGAATTACAGCACACTGTTTAGACAAAGCTACATTTTTTTTATTTTGTCAGACAATGTCATACAGTGTAGAAAAGGAACAATATTGTTTGTAAATGTGCTGACAGCCCTACGTACTACCCATTATGAATGATGTAAACTACTTTGCAACACTCTTAAACTTGACATTACTTACTCAATTTACAAAGGGCATTCTAACCTGAATTCCACCCTAGCTTCAATCGAAAATATCCTTGCACTGATATTTCAGAAGACCCTCTGACAACTTCACTTTTATATTATTTCGTACAGCTTAATACCTTTAAAGAAAGTAGACAAGTGGATCTCACTGATAGACTCACTGATAGGACCCAGGAGGTCAAAATAGGTGAGGCCACCTCCACCAAGAGGCCAGTTACTAGTGGAGTCCCCCAGGGCTCTGTACTGAATCTGCTCCTTTTTTGCATCTGTTTCTCTGAAATGGAAGTAAATGCTGAAGATTTATGGTTGCCTAAGTTTGCAGATGATTGCAAGCTGGGGGTTATCATTGACTCCTGTGCAGATTCTAGCATTCTTCAAGAAGGTCTATCTATGACTAACAAACGATGCCAAAGCCATGGTCTTAAATTCAGTGCTAAGAAATGCATAATCATACCCATTGGGAACTCAACCACCCTGGCTAATTATCATGTTGATAATACACCCCTAAGAGTTGTCTCAATGGTCAGGGATCTGGGTACACACATTCACAGCAGCCTTACCTTCGACCACCATGTGGCCACAGTGGTGAGGAAATCCTTTTATGTTGGGCAACTTATAAGTAAGGCATGGCATCTAGAGTCAAAGTGTTCATTATCCCACTGTACTCTACCCTTATCAGACCAGTCATAGAGTACAATGCTCCCTCTGGTAGGTACCTGGCCAGGAATATGCAGCATCTAGAGTTACCGCAGAGGTTCCTTACAAAAAGAATACAAGGCATAACAAACCTGCCTTATGCACCACACCTTAAAGCCCTTCCCCTTTTCCCTCTACTCTGTCTTCTATAGATTGCTGAGGGGTGACCTATGCTTTACTTACAAGGCATCTGCAAACTATACACTTATGAACCTCCTATATATTTAAGTCAAAGAGTACCAGAAATACAAGGTCTAGGGACCTGAATTTTGTCTGTGACTTAAACAGAACATGACGGAAAGACAGATATGTGTCTCACAGACTGACACTCCAATGGAACAGGCTTCCCATCCACATGAAGCTGAGTTAATCTATTACCCAGTTTAAGTGCAGTATAGACCAGTGAATGGGGAATAGGAAATTTACACCGGTATTGGCATCCATGTCCCTTATGGTCAGAGGTATCCTATAAATGCCTAGCTCTCAATGTCCAATTCAGATACAGGATATCGTTATTCTTTTGGAACAAATTGGCTAGAAAGGCCCCTCTGATTATTAGCCCAGTAACAATCTATGAATCTCAAATATGTGCATGCCTCTCAGAGTACATACAATATGCCTGTTTTGATACTGCAATTGAAAATGACAGAAATTACAAATTTTTCATAGAAAAGAGCATTTTGATCCTGATTTCATAAGAACACCTAAATAAAATGATTATTATACATTTACTAACAAATTATCATATCACATTTCTCAGGAAAATATATCAAGACCCTCAGTACCAAATGCATTTACTGGTTGCTCCAGCTGTAAGACACACACACACACACACACACACACACACACACACACACACACACACACACACACACACACACACACACACACACACATCTTCTTGTAATGTAGTTTACTACCCATGAAGCTAATTGAAGGTGGGAGGGGTCACACACTCAGTGACTAAAAAAAATCTGTATTCAGAAGAAATAAAGTATATTTTTGATGAAATGAAAAACCAATTAAATATTATTCAGACCACTGTTGTACTGAGAGTACTGAACAAAACGTCACCATAGCACCCCAATGAAAACCAAATGTTATGTAAAATGTCAGAACTTGCAGCAAAGGCACACAAACTAAAGCCCCAGGGGACCTACACTGAAAGGCTATACCAGTGATGGCAAAACATTTGTGCCAGGCGCTTTTGACACGCCAAACCTAAAATAATTCAGTGTCTTTTGTAACTCGGGTGTTGGTGATTGCTGATATGTCACCCAAAATGTCGTGGAGTCTTGTCACCTTTGACAAGTGTGTCATAGTTTCTCCATCACTGGCCTATACATTTGTCTGTCTTTGAAATTTCATTGCAAATCATTTAGCTACTTCTGACATACTATGTTACTGATTGACATATATTGTCCCCACTCAACAAGCAATATCAATAATCATCCAAAAGTGATCGTGTAACTGCCTTTAGCTTTTATACATTACTTGACATGAAAAATTATACCCACATTCTGTATAGTTTTAATGGCTAATTGAGAAGAAAATGGAAGCTATCATCTTGCCCCAGTGTTAACCGCCACAGAAATTTAATAAAAATACATAAATACGAAGTGCATTTGTGCTGTGGATAATGTATATTGTTTCCACTGCTGACAAATAAATCTTGTTTTCTGCTATTAAAAGTGAAAGCACACCCAGTTACAGCAATGGACTTCAACTTAAATCATTGATACACTAAGTTTGGTTCACACCTTCCACTAAGCCAAAGCAATGGTCACTTTAATGTTAACTGCATCTGCCTGCCATTTCCTTTCTTTCACTGTTTGCATCCCATAGTTTTCAATCTTTTAGCTCCATAGTATGGGACACCACATTACCTCTAACAATTTGGAACATACAAGCAAAACACAGAACATTTACTCAGTTCATCTAGGAAGCTGAAGGCATGGTATATAAAATAACTATTTTCAGACACTTACAACATGTTATTTTGAACTCATACAATTCAGCATTTGCAGTGGCTATTGATTCATTCAAATATAGGACAGAGTTTTTCAATGTGTAACACTATGGAAAATGGAAGTTTTAACGCTCAAATTCACATGCTGAAGAACATCACTCTAATTAGATAAAGCTGAAAGCCACTCTACCTCCTGATCCCCCAACAGGCAGCCATTTCTAGATACCAGCTGTGATTGCCAAAAGTAGTACAAAAAGATATCCAGCAATATAATTTAATGTCACTTGTTAAGTGTTACTACACTTAGTTTAGCAGAAGCGTATTAGCATTGACTGGGAATGGAAATCAAACCATAAGTAGATAAAAATCAGGCATCAACTGAATGTGTCAATAACTGAAATAAATAGCTGAGGACAGATTCATAAAGAGGCCTTCTTCACTCTGAATAAAATCCCAGTCCAGGTTAGGCAGAAGTCCTCATTGACTCTTTTCAAGAGGAATCTTGATGAGTGGGTTGGGATTTGGGTTTTACCCCTGTATCACTTGTGTGTCACTGTTAGACAGAGCACAATATATACTCCTCGAAAAAGGGCATAGCAAAATTAATTTAAAATGGTTGGCGAAAGCCAAACATACTCTGGCTAGGCTTATAAATGCCCTAGGGCAGATAGCCTAGTATGAACCTATGAACCTATGAACCTATAAGTTGAAGGATCAGATGAGAAGGCAAGAAATGTGGAAAATGCATAAATACAGTTGCAAGTATAGGAAGCTCTTGGAACAAGCTCATGTTGATCAGGATCAAATGCAGGAATGGTTAAGGAGAGGTGGATTTAAACCAAAAGATGAAAGGTTAATATTGGCAGCCCAAAATAGTAGACTACATACACATTGGTTGACAAAGTCCACTGAACATGTGGGAGAAATGGACAAATGTAGGTTTTGTAAAACAGAATTGGAAACAGTCACACATCTTGTACCTGGTTGTGATATATGAATGGCAGAAGGACTTTATACTAAAAAGCATAATAATGTGGCAAGACTCTTGCATTGGGGATTGTGCAAACATTATGATACTGAAGTGTCTGAAGAACACTGGAAACATGAGCCACAAAGCATCATAGAAAATGAAGTTTATATCACATGGGCTCACACCTTACCAACAGTTCAAACAATAGATGCGAGAAAACCAGATATAGTAGTCCTTGAAAGATGACAAAATTAGCATTGATCATTGAAATTGCTACACCCAGTGACTACAATGTCTTGCGTACAGAGAGACACAAAGTCATAGAATACTAGGATTTGCAGGCACAAACGAGGGCAAAGTGAAAGAAGGATACCCAGACAGTCCCAGTAGTAGAAGGGGCAACAGGTCTTATAAAAGAATTTACAGTCATACTTAGATACGTTACCAATACATGTAACTTCATACAAATTGCAGAAGGAGTCATTGTTGGAAACATTACGGGTTCTGCGAAGAGCACTTCTGGCTAACATCAAAGATTGAAACTACTAATTTCATGAACTTTAACCGTACTTTAATGCAGGAATGGGGTCCATTCCCATCATGGTATTATAACCCCAAAAGACTTGGAGAAATTTAAAACAGGGATAGACCAGAAGATACAGCAAACCTAATTGCTGACAAATTCAGCTCCAACATTATTCCTCACTCCCCATCAACCTCCTCTCAGGAAATACCATCAAATATAACTCCTCCTACTTTATCATTTGGCATTTCCTGGTTAAGGGTCATCACAGTGGATTACTGGTCTGCAGACTGACTGGCACTGGTGTTTTTATGGTGTTGAACTGGCAGCTCGACGCCCAACCTTCACAGAAGGCAAACACATACACACACACACCTACCTGCATGTATTTAAAACTGACTTGACCACAGGGAGGACATGCAGACACCACACAGAAGGTGCTCCAACCAAGAACTAAACCAGAGAACCTCTTGCTGTGAGGTGACAATGCTAACTGCTAAACCACCACAGCTTATCACTAGGGAAAATGTACTTAATGTTCTCCCTCAGGCCAAAAACACTGATTCAGTGGGCCCAAACAATATCCCAGCATGCATTCTAAATAGCATGAAACATGACCTATCAGACCCTCTGTAGTTGCTATTTAATTATAGCCTCCAAACAAGTTTGGTGCCTCACAGATGAAGAACAGCAACTGTCATCCCTTTGCACAAACATGGGTCATCTACAGACCCTGGGAACTGGAAACCTATAAGTCTCACTAGTGTTGTATGCAAAGCCAAGGAAACATTTATGGAGCAATAATGACATGGGAAATCTCCAGAATGGACCAGTCCCAGTTTGGTTTCATCAGGGGCAAGTCATGCCTACTTAACCTGGTGGACTTCATTACGAAGGTCATCAAAGCAGTGGATGAGTAAAAAATGCTCCACACTGCCTACATTGACTTGTGCAATGCATTTTACATAGTACCCCACTCAGGAATTGGTGACAAACTCAAGAGGTTTGGTATAAACCCTTATGTCACCCAGTGGATAGCCTGCTGGACACAAGATGTTAGAATTGGGGAGTCAACCTCTACAAAGAGGCCAGTCACAAGTGGAGTCCCTCAGGGATTGGTCCTGGGACCACTCATTTTTGGCATTTGCTTTTATTAAGTCACTAAAGTGAATACATTTGCAAACAATTACCAAATTTGAGCAGTCATAGAATCCTCCACCAACACAGATGTTCTCCAGAAAGGGGTGACTCAGACAAATAACTGGTGTCAGAGCAATGAACTAAAAGTAAAAACCAAGAAATGCATAGGTGTATCCTTCAGGAAGTTATCCACCCCTGATAACCGTCATATTGACAACACACCCCTACGAGTTCACCCAGTAGTCACAGACTTAGAGACACACACAAACAGTAATCTAGCCTTTCACCATCATGTGTCTACAAATAGTGAGGAAATCATTCTATGTTGTGCAACTTAAAAACAAAAGTATGTCATCTAGGTCCAAGGAGGTCACTGTTCCTTTGTATTCTGCATACATCAGATCTATCATTGAGAACAATGCCCCCTTTTGTATATACCTAACCAAGCACATCCAACAACTGGAACATTCACACAGGTTCCTTTCTAAAAGAATACAGGGTGTAAGTACCATGTCCTATGCATACCACCTCAAGGCCCTTTCTCTATATTCTGTCTCCTACAGGCTGTTGAGGGGAGATCTATGCCTGGCATACAAGGCATTGTCAGATTACACACTGATAGACCTCCTGCATATCTGCAAAACAAACAGCACCAAAATCACCTGATCTAAAGACTTAAACCATACCTGTGATATAAATAGGGCATGCTGTACAAAGAGGTATACATTACCAGAGACTACCACTTCTCTGGAACAGGCTCAACATCCATGTGAAGCAGACTTCTTCCTTAACCCAATTCAAGTGTAACCTGGACAATTGGATGATGAACAAGAAATTCATCCTTGGTTTGTCACCTATATCTCTATAATAGACACGGGGAGCCTGTAAATGGTTCACCTCCCAGATCCCTGCTTGTAAATGCTTCATTTCCCAAGCCTCTGCTTACACTTATCTAATGTACCAGAACTTGTCAGAGATTTGGGATGCATGGCTAGGCTTAAAAAAGCTCTTGTGGTTGTTTGCCTAATACACACCTATGAACCTATAAGTAAAACATTCATTTTGCAGGTGGGAAAGCCTCAGTATACCCTTCATGTGTGATAAAACATCTGAGACTGCACTAATCCTTCACTGATAAGGGAGACACAGCAAATCTAGTGGCTTGATTCAGCTCAAACTTCACCCCCCCACTCCTCCCTCGCTACCCCATGTTAAATCCATACTAGCATACCCTCCAACTATTATCAAGAATCAGGTTATGGTGGCACTCATTAAGGCCAAAAATACTGCCTCAATGATATCCTATGTTTGCCTCCTGAATAGTCTCAAACATGACCTATAAGGACCACTTGAAGCACTCTTCATCTACAGCCTCAAAACAAGTTGCATACCAAGGGAATGGTGGACTGCAACTGTCATCCCTATACATAAGTACATATCAACCGACCACAGGAACTGCAGACCGCATCTATCAACCATACTGAATTCCTCAGTATTTACTGGTTTTGAGGGCAAAATATTGGGGTGCCACAAATTCCCGAGTGGTCCCCTAAATTTCTGATTTTCCCTGTTTTTTTTTTTTTTTATTGGCACTTTAAATTTATGGCTGATGTCACCACCAGCCTACAGGGGAGTGTGTGATGACATCAGCTACTGCCTGTTGGACTTGGAGGGAAATAGGGAATATAACAGCAATGGCTGCATATGTGCATACGTTTAGCAGAGTCCTCCCACATGTTCCAGGCCTCTAGGTAAGAAAACTGTTATCTATCAGGCCGGTAAACTTTATTTGTATTTTATCTGCTGGGCTGCCCAAGTGTGAATTTAATTTATTTTATCATACATCCATTCATTGTTTTGCATTCGTAATTCTGGCCAAGAACTGTGTGCATTACAAATCCACTGTTTTGTGCATTTAGTTTATCTGCTGGCATTAACCATTGTTGTGCATCAGTTTATCTGCTCATTAGGTTTGTGTATTTAGTTTATCTGCTAGCAAGCATTATTTAATCATGCCCCCCTGTCCCCCCAAATGCCCTTTTGACATCCCCAATACTTGTCCTGTACCTCACATCTCCATTGATCAAGTGTTACAGGCCCTATCCAAGGTAAAGAACACAGCTTCCATGGGACCTGATGGTATCACAAGGGATAAGAAACTAAGAGTAATGGTACTCAATGCCAGAAGTCTAAACCTCAAGATGCACACACTCGAAACACTCCTTAGCATGGAGAACATCGATATCTGTGCAGTAAAAGAAGCTTGGTTCAAGGCTCCCGAGAGCACCCCAGCACTACCAGGTTATACCTCATACCATGCTTTTTGGCCCCAAAACTTGGACCGAACCACAAAAGGAGGGGGAGTATCAATATTCGTCAAAGATACCCACACCTCCAAGTTGGTGGCACAGCACGAAGCATCAGAGACTATCCATGTGTAACTAACAGTGGTAAAACTGCCTTCCAGTTTATAGCCTGCTACAGACCACCCTCCCAAACCCAGGAACCCCACTCGGCCTTCATGAGAACACTGGAAAATATGAAGGTCTCTCCAAACACCATTATATTGGGCGACTTTAACTACCCAAAATAGACTGGGAGCATTACTCTAGCTCCAACACCCTAGCCCAAAGGTTCCTAGAATTTATAAACTCAAATGCTATGGAACAACTTGTTATCACTCCCACAAGAGGGGAAAACATACTGGACCTGATCATCGCCAACATGGGGACTCTATGCTCCAGATCAGAAGTGTATCACTCACTGGTAAGATCAGACCATAAACTAATCTCACTGGATATTCACATCCCGACCCCACCCCCTGCCCAGAAAACCACAGTGAAAAACTTCTCTAAAGCAAATTTCACACTCCTCAAAACCAAGGTGGAATCCTTCAAAGCCCCCAGGCCTGTGGAAAATATGGCCCAGACCACAGAATCCTTTATAAATGCATTCTATGAACACCTTCAGGAATGCATGGATCATGCAATCCCAAATAAAACCAAGACCCAATCCTCCAAAGGCAGGCGTCCTGTCTGGTGGACCCCAGCCATAAACAAACTATACAATAGAAGGAGGAAGCTACTATATGATAGAGCAAAATCCCAAAAAGGGAAGGCACCTCTGATCAGTATTAGCAAAAAACTACGGGCACTCATAAAATCGTCTAAGGCCAGCTTCGAGAGAAAAATTGCACAGGACACTAAGGATAATCACAAGGCTTTCTTTAGTTATGTTAGGAACCTGGGTGGGAATTCCCAGATATGCTCAGAATTAGTACAAAATGACAAAAAATACACCGAATCCACAGACATTGCCAACATCCTAGCTGACAGGTTCAGTGCAAACTTCTCCCCCCCCTCCCCACCAAAAGGGCAAATATCTATCCCAGCAGAGTGCTGCCCCCCTGACATCTCAGATGCTCAGGTAAGAGCCGCCCTCTCCAAAGCAAAAAACACAGCATCAATGGGACCAGACAGTGTCCCGGGCTGCGTCCTACATGAACTCCAAGAAGAGCTAAACCCAAAGAGTGGCGTACAGCAACAGTGGTCCCTCAGCACAAAGGTGGTGCCTCAACGGATCCTGGAAACTATTGCCCCATAAGCATGGCTAGCTTGGTCTGTAAAGCTATGGAAAGGATCATCATGGACCTCATAAATAAAGATATTGGGGACCTACAGACACTGGATCCTACCCAGTTTGGCTTTGTTAAGGGCAGATCCAGCCTCTTAAACCTGGTCAATTTCTTTGAAACAGTCACCAAGGCCATTGACGAGGGAAGGTGGTCCACACAGCCTACCTGGACCTCCCAAAAGCCTTCGATACAATTCCCCACTCAGCCATTATAGATAAGCTCACCAGCTTAAATATAAACCCCTATGTCACTAGATGGGTTGCAAACTGGCTCAAGGACAGAAACCACATGGTTAGAATTGCTGGAGCCATGTCAGACTCCAAACCAGTTACAAGTGGCGTCCCACAAGGCTCAGTCCTGGGACCTCTCTTGTTCGGTATATATTTCTCAGAGGTACAGGCCAACACGGAAGGACTGTGGCTGACCAGGTTCGCAGATGACTGCAAACTGGGCGCCATAATCAACTCTCCAACCGACACAAGCATCCTACAAAAGGGCATCATAGAAACAGACAACTGGTGCCAGAGCCATGGCCTCAAGCTAAACGCCAAAAAGTGTATTGTCATCCCCTTTGGCAAAAACAAAGTGCCCCCAAATTACCACATAGGTGGTAATCCATTAAGTACGGAAGAAGTAATTAGGGACCTGAGGACCCAAGTTGATAGCAATCTCTCATTTGAAAACCACGTGTCCAAAGTGGTTAGAAAAACATTTTATATAGCCCACCTAATCATGAAGGGATTCACATCTAGATCAGGAGAGGTCATCGTGCCTCTTTACTCATCCCTCATCAGGCCCATAATTGAGTACAATGCCCCTTTTGAGATGTACCTTACCAGACACCTGCAAGCAACTGGAAAGACCCCAAAAGTACCTCACCAAGAGGATCAAAGGGCTCAAACAGATGCCATATGCTGCCCGGTTAAAGAAATTCCAGCTCTACTCAGTGGCATACCGCCTGCTGAGAGGCGATCTGTGCCTGACGTATAAAGCCATGTCCAACCCGGAATTAATGGACATGCTGCACCTCAGAAAATCCAAATCCCATTGAGCTACACGCTCGAGAGACTTGAACCTCAGCACTGAAATAAATAGGACATGTGGGAGGGACAGATTCATAACCCAGAGACTCCCTTCACTCTGGAAAAAATCCCAGTCCAGGTTAGGCCGAGTCCCTCATTGAGTCTCTTCAAGAGGAATATTGATGAGTGGATGGGAGATCACAGGTTTACCCCGGGTATCACTTCTGTGTCACTGTTAGACAGAGGCACAATATACTAACCTCGAAAAAGGGCATAGCAAAATTCATTTAAAATGGGTGGCGAAAGCCAAACACACTCTGGCTAGGCTTATAAATGCCCTAGGGCAGATAGCCTAGTATGAACCTATGAACCTATAACTGAAAAATAACCTCCTCTACCACACCGAACATTGTTGTATTTTATTTGCAGAACCTGGGTGTTACCTGTAAGACACATATTGCACCTTCCAGTAATACCTTATGTGTACTGGAGTTTCCTGCATGTATGTTTGATCGCTTGGTCCCTTGCTAGTGCTCTTCCATGTGAATGGAAACACCTGTTTTATATATACATATATATATATATATATATATATATATATATATATATATATATATATATATATCACCTCCTGGAACATGCCTGTGACCTATTGTAGTGTAGTACAAATGGTGAAACATGTAAAATGTGTGTTAAAGGCAAAATTATCATATTTACACTGATGCCGTACAGTTTGCTGAGTTGTACACCATTCCACAATCCTTACTGTTGCCTGCTATTCAGGGTGATTCTTAAATCAAGGGTTCAAATGTCATTTTTGATATGTGCAGTTCTTGCTCTGTATGCCATTCTTCAGCAGACAGACTGTTGTCCATCCATATGGTACATGGCCCATTCTACCCTGCTTGACCTCTTACAGCTATGCAGCATGCACACCACTATGAACACCCACAACAAAGACTGTAATCAGTTATAGACAAAGAAATGGAACATGGCTGGCACAACAGATTTCTATTCCAAGGAATCCTTTACTTATTGAATCAACTTCCTATGCATGTCAAGCAATCCTAGACATGGTCTGTATTCATTAATATTCTGAATGAATAGCCTAGAAATCATAAATTCTCTTTGGGGTGTATAGTATGGTGCTTCTTGACCATGAAGCTTAACTCACTCAAGAGTGCTTGGGCTTAGCTGGCTATGCTTATTAATGGTCTTTTGAACTGCATGCCTAGTACACACCTATGAACTTATCAACATAATATACACACTCACACACACACACACACACATTTATATATATATATATATATATATATATATATATATATATATATATATATATATATATATATATATATATATATACATACATATATATGTATATATATATATATATATATATATGTATAGAGAGAGAGAGATACATACATAGTTACCAATGTGCATGATGCATATAGAATATACATGCAGACAAAAATATCAGTTTATTGATGAATGTATTTCTATAAGCCATCTCATTTGAATGTCATTATATGGTCATTGATATATACTACTGACCACACCAATTATCATACTACAATGATTGTGATACAGATATCTGTGATTTGCAAATACCCTGCATGTCAACACTGACTGCATAGTCTTGCTTTACACACTGTGCTGTTTTCCTTTTAGAATACCCCCTACTGTGTTTTATGTCCTGTAAGAGTGCCAACTCTATACTCACATAACAAGGTACCTGTAAACAAACGTGCAATTGTTTACTTCAGCATGCAATGAAAACAAACAGATGTGTGCTATACTCTCCAAGGTACCATAAACTAAACTTAACCTCAGTTTACAATCATTTATTTTTTCCCCTTATTTCTTTATTTAGCTGTTTGTTTAATTGTTTGTGTACTTATTAATTGCAGCTTGATAACCATGCAAATGGAAAGCTGACAGACCCTTTTCAGTTACAACCTGAGCTCCATGGTGCAAGAGATAAACCAAAAATTGTAAATAGAATAAAGAATCCTACAACTTTCAGAAAGAATGTCAAACAGTTGGGCGGAATGCAGTAGCAGAATTCAAGCAAGGTAATAGTTGAACGAATATAAAAAATGGAAATTAGGTCAAACTATAACTACAGCTTTGCAGGCAAGAATGGCATTTTTGCTCATGCCTGAAATATGTGCATGTATGTATGTATGTACATATGTAAAATGTATAAGTATAAATAAGCTGTTTAATAGAGTGACTTTGTTAAGTATAGAAGTATATCTCTACTGTTTGTTAGTTTTATGTGCAATGGTGTTCCTTGAGCTAGTGAGCGTGTATTATAGATGTTTTTCAGTGTAGTGATTCATCAGCAGTTTTTCTTTTTGCAACAAAATATCAAACTTGATTTCACTTGTGATTTAGATTGTTTCATTAACGACCTGCTACATCGAAAATATGTCTGTGCCTACATATGTTATGAAACAGTCAAATAAATAAAACTATGACTTCACATGGAATGTGTGTCTGCTTGTTTGTTTACTTTATTTTGTGAAATAAATGAAAGTGAAATAATGTCTCTTTACTTATTTATGTATGCATAAAAGTTGTAATGGCTAGTGATAATTAGGCACAAAAAGTCTGTCTTGTCTATAAGAATATACATGCAATAAAAGCCGTTACTTTCTTGTGATTTCATGACATTTCAGTTAGAACTCACCTCAGGCTTCGTGCCCACAGAGTGGCACACAGCTACAGTCATCCCACTCCACAAGGGGGAATCCACTTTGGATCCTGGGAACTACCGTTCCATCAGTCTGACGAGCTTGATCTGCAAGGCCATGGAACGTATTATCATGAAACTTATAAACAAAGACATTGGCAACCTTCAAACACTGGACCCCACCAAGTATGGGTTTGTGAAGGGCCGATCATGCCTCCTGAACCTGACTGACTTCTTCAAATTAGTCCTCAGAGCCGTGGACAAGGGTAAGGTGGTTCACACAATCTACTTGGACTGCAACAAGGCTTTCAACACTATCCCCCACACTCTGGAATCATAGATAAACCTACTAAGCTGGGCATTAATCCCTACATCACTCGATAGGTTGAAAACTGGCTTACTGACAGAACACACACTGGAAAAGTAGCCGACTCCAAATCCAGCTCCAGACAAGTGACAAGTGTTGTACCACAGGGTTCTGTCCTGGGACCACTCTTGTTTGGCATCTACTTCTCTGAAGTACAGGCCAACACTAATTGACTCTGGCTTACAAAGTTCGCAGATGACTGCAAGCTGGAAGCCCTTACTGAATCCCCAGATAATGTGGATATACTACAAAAGGGCCTTACCGAAACAGATGCCTGGTGCCAGAGCCATGGGTTCAGGCTAAATGCCAAAAAATGTATAGTTGTCCCCTTTGGGAAAAAACACGAACCTGTGAACTACCACATAGGTGGCAGTACACTAAACACTGAAAGTGTGATAAGAGACCTAGGGACACAGGTGGGCAGTGGTCTCACCTTTGATAACCACATAGCCACAACAGTTTAACATGCCGGAGGGATAGGTTCATGACCCAGAG
This sequence comes from Protopterus annectens, assembly GCF_019279795.1. NCBI lineage: Eukaryota > Metazoa > Chordata > Ceratodontiformes > Protopteridae > Protopterus > Protopterus annectens. The sequence continues at coordinate 157,120,635 of NC_056751.1, forward strand.
ACTCCCCATACTCCTGAATAGGCTGCCCATACTTGTCTTCAAGTGGAACCTTGACGAGTGGATGTGAGATAGGAAATTCACCCTGGGGATCTCATCAGTAGCCCTGCTAAACAGGCATCCAGGAAAGTACATATTTGTGGGAAGCAATAGCCATGGAATCATTATGGCTAGGCTTGTATAGGCTCTAGGCCCAATAGCCTAGTACCTACCTATGAACTGAAGGCATACCTCTCAACCTTATAGTGCAGACAGAAAAGCCTTGATAGAAACATTTAAATGGCTAAAGTAGTTACCAACTCCAAGATAAAAGAGTAGAGGACAGTCACTTTACTAAAAAGTGTTGCACAACAGCATTATGGTACAAGTAGAAAACAGTGTCCATATGACTCGAAGATGACTAGTTACTCCACAGGAAATACCTTCTACCACTTATCCCCCTACTGTTAGTAATCAGGTCCTCACTGCCCTCTCCAGCGCTAAACATACTACAGCAATGGGCCTTGATAACATCCAGGGATGCCTCCTAAATAGTTTGATATATGACATGTCAGGCCAACTAGAACATCTATTCATCCACAGTCTCCAGACAGGTTTCACCCTTAGGGAATGCAGGACTGCAATGGTCATCCCTCTACATAAAGGTGGACCATCAACATACCCATAAGCTGGACTAGTCTTATATGCAAGGCCATGGAAAAAGTTATCATGGATCTAATAAATACATTTGAAATCTTCAAACACTGGACCCATCCCAGTTTTGTTTCATCAAGGGTAGGTCACATCTACTAAACCCACTGGACTACTGTGAGAATGCCACTTGAACCATGGGTGACTGGCAATAAAGTTTATATAGTCTACCTCAACCTGGTAAAGGCATTCAACACACTGTCTCACTTAGGTATTATAGACAATCTCAAAAATGTAGACATAAATCACTATGTAACCCAATGGATAGTCAAATGGCTCATGGATAGGACACATGAAGTTAGGCTGGGGGAATACAGCTCCTCAACTAGGCCTGTTACTAGTGGTGTTCCACAGGACTCAGCACTTGGACCTCTCCTGTTTGGAATACACTTCTCTGACGTCATAGCAAATATAGAGGGTCTTTGGGTGACTGAATCTGCAGATGACTGCAGGTTGGGTGCAATGACTGATTCCTCTAAAGATGTAAATATCCTTGAGGAGTGTCTGAGAGACAAGTAACTGGTGCCAGAAATATAGCCCAATACTCAGTTCCAAACAATGCATATGTATACCCTTTGGGAAGATGACCACCCCTGCAAATTACAACACTGATAACACTCTCCTAAAAGTAACCCCAGTGGTAATGGACTTGAGAACTCAGTGACAGTAACCTGAACTTTGATCACCATGTGTCCACGGTGGTGAGAAGATCCTTCTATGTGTGCCAAGTTATAACTTATGGCTTGGCATCCAGATCTAAGGAGATCATAATCCCACTATACTTAGCCCTCATTAGACCAGTAATCAAGTACACTGTACTCTTCAGCATGTACCTGACCAGGCATTTCTAACAACTACAGTGGCCAGAGAATCCTCATTAAAAGAATACAGGGTGTAAAAAACATGTCTTGTCTGGAAATCCCCAAACTCTTGTCCCTGTACTCAGTCTCCTACAGACTACCACAGGTTAATAAAACCCAGCCTAAAATACCTTCTCAAATCCAGCCTTAATGGATATGCTGCACATTCACAAAACAAACAGCACAACAATTACCCAGTCTGAGGATCTAAACATTGTCTGTGAAATAAGCAAAACATGTTGGAGGAACAGGTTTGTGTTTTACACTTTTTCTGGAAAAAGATTCACCATTTATGTGAAACAGAGCTCTTCTTTAAGCTTATTCCAATAACATTTGGAACAATGGATGGGAAACCTTAAATTCACCCCTGCTTGTCACCTGTGGCTTTTATGGGCGGCAGCAGCTTATAGTCTAAGGCACATGCATACACCAAAGTCTTTCTAGTCCTTGGGCATGAATGGCTAGGCTTAAAGGGGGAATGTAAAACAGAAGATTAGTAAAGTAAAGGCTAAATTTACAGCAGCTGAAGTTATGAAATAATTCCAAAGTGAAGGATTTACTATAGAAAGTCTAACACACAAAGTAAGGAAAACAGAACGGAAGACATATGGACATGAGAAAGTATAACTTTAATATGGTGCAATATTTAAGCAAAGGAGAAAGAAAAACAAATCAATACAAAAAATGGCACCAGACATACTTGCAGAGAAATACAGGCAAATGCATATGGATATATCAAATTTCACAACACAAAAAATAAGAAAGCAAAAGGGGAAAGCAGAAAAGAGGATTAGTAATGGGGAAGTTAAAGAAATAGAAACTGTAGTTATGGCTTACTTGAGAAGTGACAGATTTACTGTAGAAAATCCTACAGTGGTAATGTCACAGCATGATGCAACAATGAGTCTAACAGATTAAGGAGAAACAGGTGAAACAGGAAGCATGTGATCACTTACCACATGACGATTCTCTACAGCCTTAAGTAGGAAATGAGTACAAAAGTTCAGTTGGAGTTGCACAGCATGGGAAGGAGCAAGAAACACTGGCAACTCTGACAGTCATTGTTGTGTAATGATAGACAAGTGAATTCCACCAACAGCTGGAGGTCGATGTAGATGTGCCAGAACACATAGCTGCTCCCGTAGTGGCAATACCAGCCCCATTTGCAGCAAATGACCCTTTCAAAACCCACTACTCAACTAACATATACATAGCTGCTTCCCACCTACAACAGTTGCCAGAAATAATCTGCTTGTCTAGCACTAAATATGGTTCAGTACAATTATGTTCGTACTCCATCATTATCATTCAGTGAGGAAAACCCTTTCTGTCCACAACCCTATCAAATCTGTGGGGCCTGATCTACATTTATACCATGTGTTGCCAAGGCCTGGGACTCCTTACCTATATCCATCAGATCAATACCCTCCCTTTGGTACTTCAAAACCCTTCAGAAATAGTTCTTAGCCAAAATCTGTTTCGATAATTGTTCAACCTCAGGATAATGATATTCCTAAATATGAACAAGTTCCTAATCATACCTTACACCTACTTACTTGCCCTTTTCACTCACTTCCTAACTTTATCTAGATAAAAACAGACACCCACCCAGTTTGACTTTCAAGGTAGTCAAACTTCAGTAAACACATAACATGTTATGACCTTGTCCTTACAAATGCTTCCCCTGCCTGCACCCCACTAATATAATACAACACAATCTGATATACAGCTGGTGTAATTGAAGTGTATTAACCCACCAGATGTGCAGTAGCAAGCCCCTCCCAAACCCCACCTGCGAGCATGTTGCTTAATACGCCCACAGCTCCGAGCATGCAGATTGCCGCGCCCACCGCCTTGCATTCATATCTTTGCTTTAAAATCCCACTGCCTTGCAATTAGCGTTGCCACCCCTCCATTTTTTTTCCGGAGTGCCCGGAAATCAGTAGGGCACTCCGGTTCTCCGGTTCTTGTAATCGGAGTCCGGAAATAGCGACGTCAGGCTCGTCAGCGCGTATTAAAAAAAAAAAAAAAAAAAAAAACATTCCCGTGACCCGTCTTGGACTCTCGTTGATTGGCTGCTTGCTGCAGACGAAGCTCGTGCAGCAAGCAGCCAATCAACACGTTTAGTCAGTAGTCAAAGCCTTGCAAAGCCCGCGAAAATTTAAGAATAAAAGCGGTGCTTCAGTATACGTTTTTTACCTTTTACTGTTGTAGTACAAAGGGTGCTGCTTCTTCTTAAGATCTGAAATTCTTGCTTGGAGCCTTGGACATTGTCTTCAGTGGATTGCCTGCTGCCTGGAAGCCCTGCCTGGAAGCCCTGCCTGGAAGCCCTGCCTGGAAGCCCTGCCTGCCTGGAAGCCCTGCCTGCCTGGAAGCCCTGCCTGGAAGCCCTGCCTGCTTGGAAGCCCTGCCTGCTTGGAAGCCCTGCCTGCTGCCTGGAAGCCCTGCCTGGAAGCCCTGCTGCCTGGAAGGATTGCCTTAGCCCTGCTGCTTGCCTTGCTTGCTGGAGGAGAAGTGCTGTGGACTGGGTGGTGGTGTGTTCCCCTGCTTGCTGGCCCTTTAGCTGCCTGTTCTGTTCTGCTGCTGAGAGCTTGTTTTAGTAGCCCTGCTGCTGATTTTTCTGGAGGTAAGTGGATTTTTTAATGGTTTAATTCTTTGGAATTAAGGTAGATTTTCAAAGATTAGTGTGACAAGGGGAATGAATATTGCCAGCACAGCTACTAGTGAATTTTTAAATATTAAATTTATATTAATTCACTAGCTGTGCTGGCACTATCTAGATGTTCAACATGTGGTGATTAACTAGAACAGTTTCTAATCTGGTTTTGGACTTGGTTGCAGTGAATGTATAATGACTTCATGATTTGTATAAGATGCTTGGACTGTAGATCTGTCTTTCTAGTCTGTCATCACCGTGATGTTTACCTTGACCTGCGTTTCTTCCTAGGGTGTCTTTCTAGGGTGTACAGTCTTCGTAGTATAGCGAGGCTTAAATGTAGCTTTTTTGTCTAGTTTGTCATCACAATTACAACTGTTTACCTTTTATCTGTGTTTTCTAGGGTATACCGTCTATACCAAAGCTTAGCTCATTTGATGTTACAGTGAATATATGATTACATGATTTGTTTAAGATGCTTGGACTGTAGATCTGTCTTTCTAGTCTGTCATCACCGTGATGTTTACCTTGACCTGTTTCTTCCTAGGGTGTCTTTCTAGGGTGTATCTTGTCAGTCCACAGTATGCCTGAACTTTCTTGCTGTGTTCAGACTCAGCTGGATAACGTTTGCACTAGGTTCTACATAAAAGTAGAGGGTCTTAATTTGGTGCATTGCTGTAGTGTCTGACCCATGTGTTTTACACACAGAATGCCTTCTGTGCATATTCTGCTGTCACACCAGGTTCATGTGTAACAGCTGCAAGTCCCTCAGACAGGAGTTGCTTCTGCCTTTCATTGCTTTACCTTCACTAATTTTTCATGAGGAGTCTCATTTTTTTTCCCTATACCAACTTGGTATTACTAGGGTGTGAAAGTCTGGAGATTCACATGTGAATGTGAACTCTGGCTAGTGGCTACTGACTGACACAGGCCCCACCAGGCACTGGTGTTGGTCACAAGTGTTTTGATTTTCTATTAATAGCTGTTTTGGTTTATTGTAGTGTTGAGCAAGGATCCTACAGTCATCATGTTCAGGAAAAGGTCAATGGATCATCAAGAAGAGGCTGAAAGCACGTCTCCTAAGAGGTTTTTCTGCAGTTATAATAAGGTGTGGGAGCAAAGCTACTCATGGGTGCGACCTGTTCCAAATGCAGATGCCATGGCAAAGTGCACATCCTGTGGAACAACTTTCACTGTAAAATGGGATGGGGAAAGGCATTGAAAAGCCATCAGAAGTCCGACAAACATCATCAAAGTCTTCAGCTCCAGAGGCAGAACCTCGTAATGACCAAGTTTATTCAGCCACGTAGTGTAACCAGTGAAGCTTCCAAAGTCACTGCAGCTGAAGTGACAGCAGTCTATCATGGAGTGAAACATGGTCACTCATATGTATCCATAGATTGTGGAGGTAAGCTGGCACCGACAGTCTTCCCTGATTCTACTTTGGCTTCGAAATTCACCTGTGGGAAGACAAAATCTGAGAGCATTGTCATGAATGTTCTTGCACCTCATTCAGAGGAGCTCCTTCTGCAGGAACTTGGCAATTCCTATTTCTCAGTGGGATCAGATGCATCCAATAAAGGGAACAGAAAATGTTCCCTTTAGTTATTCAGTACTTTACTCACACCCATGGCACACAACAGAAACTCCTTGATTTCTATGAGGATCATAACGAAAGTTCTGAATGTATCTTTACTAGAATAAAGGACATCCTTGTGCATAAAGGACTCAAAGTACAAAACATTGCTAGCTATGCTGCAGACAATGCCTCAGTCAATTATGGAAAGCACAGGTCTGTTTTTAAAAGTTTGAAATCTGAGGTGCCTCACATCATTGCAGCAAACTGTTTATGCCATGTAATACATAACTGTGCCAAGCATGCAAGCAAGGCCCTTGCAAAGTTTGATGTGGAGACTCTGGTTTTGAAAATACATAGTGAGTTTTCAGCATCTGCTAAAAAATGGCACTGTTGAAAGGCTTCTATTCTTTCCTAAACCAGGACTTTAAGGAAATAATGCAACATGTTGTAACAAGGTGGCTGTCTTTGTTCCCAGCTGTGGCAAGGCTGGTAGAATGTTGGCCTGCTATTAAAAGTTATTTTATTAGTCAAGGGCCTGAGGACTGTCACCGCCTTATCTGGAAATTTGTGGAGGCCGATGAGGATGGCATCAGTGGGGATGTGTCTGAGGCAGAGTGCTACATACACTTCATGCACTACATCCTGCAGGTATTCCACAAGTCTATAGCAAAACTTGAAAGTAACACTCTCTGCTCCAGAGTTGTACACCGTGATGAAAAGTCTAAAAGATGAGTTGCAGAGAAGGCTAGATGACCAGTTCTTTGGTACTAAAGTTTCATCTGCCTTACAGCACTTTACTCCAGCTGTCGCACAGCAGGTCTGTAGGACCTTCTGTGATTTTTACAGTAAAGCACTTTGTTACCTACAGAAGTGGTTTGACTATGATAATAGTCCCTTTAAAGCTATGCAGGTCCTCAGCCTCCAACATCCTGTAACTTGGCCAGAACTGCGACAGTTGCAGACCTCTTCAAATTGGATGTGGACATTGAAGCACTTTACTCCGACTACTGTACTTTAACTGCTGCATTGCCAGCCCTGTTACAGATGACAGAGGCATCTGTAAGTGATCGCTGGGTGACTTTTTTAGTAAAGCTCCAGACTGCAAGCCACTTTACAGACTGGTGCAGTTTGCTCTTTCAATCCCCCAGCAATAGCTTTGTGGAAAGGGTTTTTCACTTATGGGGAATGCGTGGACTGATGTAAGAAATAGAATGCTTGTGTCACTTGTGAAGGCCGAGTTGCAGGTCAAGCTAAACTTTAACATGAGTTGTTCGTAATTTTATTCATTTGTGAGAAATAACCAGCCATTACTTGAGGCTGCTAGATCAAATGCCAAATACAGCTTCAAGTATAAGCAATGATTTCTAGCAAAACTGAAGATACTTTAAACATTTGCTTTTCTTTTACTATTGTGTGTGGTGAACCCTTAATGTACTGCTTTGAATGAACTGGTGTTTTAATATCTAATTGTATTTCCATTTTAGTACTACCTGTGATATGAGACTTGGGCTTAGTTTTCCCATGCTTGTGTGTGATGTACTGTTGTATGTAGTGAACCTTTTGAAGTATTGCTAAATAAAGTTTTTTTATTTACTTTTTGACTCGTCGCACATTTTTCTACTTATTGGTAACTGTATGTGATATTAAAGACTTATGCTGAAGGGCGGAGTAAAGGGGTGTGGCTATTAAAAGGAATGGGTGTGGCTTGATTGTGCATGGGGCGGGGCTTGTTTCTCAGGAAATGGCACAGTAGAAAGGTGGCAACCCTACTTGCAATTGAAAAAAACATTCATAAAATCAAAACTTTTCTCTTGTGATCTGACCTGTATCATGCCCCAAGTATGGTTAAAACAGATATTTTAGCAATAGTGACTCTACCTGGAAAACTATCACCAGATGAGGAAAGGGATTGTACATGAAAACAGACTACTTACTTTCTAAGGGCAAGAACAAAATGAAACAAAATAATGTATATTTCACCATACTATCAAGTTAAAAAAACAGTCTTACATTAGCATTTGTTAAGGGTTAGCTCTATTGCCTTTTGCTGTACCTTTTCTGCTAATCAGCTGACAAGTACAACATTGTAACACCACATTTATTCCCCAACCACATTTTGTAAAAATATGGTGTGGGGAGGGGGACTCTGTAATAACACAACCAAGTTCAGTACACTTGTTTATTACTGGCATATTTCCAACTGAGTAACATCATTCTATGTATTACATTTTCACCTTTCCATACAACTGACACAGGAGATCTTCCTATAAAATCATTCAACACCCACCAAGGAATCACACTCATGAACTTGCAAATAAATCAGTCATAATAGAACTGAGCTAACAAAAAGAGCAATCAAATCTGACTGAATGTGACCATAATATCGATGACATCAGTGTATTACATGCATAACTTTAGTTCACAATGCTTTTTTTGCTCCTTTGGGTCGCCTCAAAAATAAAATCATTTAAAGGAATTTAAAGGAATTGAAAAAGTATTAGCACTGTGTGTCAATGGATAGAGATAAATACTTGACGCAACACCTTCACGTACATCGTGTAATTTCAATGGAAATCTGTAGTGTTCTGTGTGTATAATAAACAGTAAGTTTTTATATGATTATTCAGTGGAAATCTATAGTGCTCTGTGTGTATAATAAACAGTAAGCACTGTGTGTCAATCGCGGCCGATTGTCGTTGTTAACTCACGCCCAACGGCATGTCAATCACGGCAGACACGCCCATTCCTGCACGAACTCGAAGGTGGGTTAATACACTTCAATTACGCCATACAACTTATGATTGCAACAACTACCCTGCCAAAACCAAAATAAAAATTATACCCAGATAAGGAAATCTGTGGAAAAATGATGAGAAAATTAAAAGACCGTATAACTGAGCATAAGTCAGAAATAAAAAGGAAAGTACCAAACAATGGTCTTTTTAAACATATTCTGGAATTCAGTACACATACATTTAAGTTTAGGGGTATAAGTGTAATAACAACGAACCTAAGAGGGGGTGATGTAAATAATGAACTAAATGTCTAAAGCCAGTATTGGTAAAAAGACAGAGAGAGAATATTTGATGGAAGTTCCATATTTGATTTATATCTGTTTTTATTTTTTTATTTGTTTTATGTAGGATGATATTTTTATGTTTATATATATATATATATATATATATATATATATATATATATATATATTTGGAATGTATGTAATGTAATTTGATTGTTAAAAAAGAATAGTATTGGTAGGCTGGCTAGATCAAGTGATTTTAAATGAACCTCTATTTAAAACCTGGAAATTCCATTGATTTTATGTGCTGATGAAGGGTGGATAGCCCGAAAGCTTCTCACTTAATCTTAGCGTTTTTAGAGATTTGTGTGTTATTATATAATTTTTGCAGTCTGACAAAGAGTTTTTGTTAGAAATAACTGTCCACCCATACCACAAGAAAATCATCAGACTGAAAAAATAAGAAAGCAATATTACTGGTTATTAACTACTTCATAATGCTCAACTATCCCTGATTTTGCCTCATATTATTACCCTTCTCATTATAAAATGTTTACATCTTCTGGTAAATCGCTGAAGACTACAGTTGGTCCATAATGTCACACATTAGAGTTGATCTTTAGGAAATCCATGTTGATGAAAATCCATTTCCTCCTACTAATGTGAATTAGAGTAATATTTAAAAGTTATACATGATTTTCGACTTGTAAAGACTCTGGTGGTCATTAGTCTAGTATACACCTATGAATCTTCTAGCTGTGTACAAGTCATGGCACAACAATGCACTGAATGCATCAGTCATACTTATTTCTTCCTACAACATATACTCCAAATTCAAGATTATCATAAATAATGAAAGCGAATCAAAATAATCTCATATATAAAAACATACAAGTAACCTGTAGCATCCTACAGTAGGCTTGTAAGCATGTACAATGATGTCTTACTGGAGCCATATCTATCTAACCTGTAGCATCCTACAGTAGGCTTGTAAGTATGTACAAGGATGTCTCACTGGAGCCATATCTATCTAACCTGTAGCATCCTACAGTAGGCTTGTAAGCATGTACAAGGATGTCTCACTGGAGCCATGTCTATCTAACCTGTAGCATCCTACAGTAGGCTTGTAAGGATGTACAAGGCTGTCTCACTGGAGCCATATCTATCTAACCTGTAGCATCCTACAGTAGGCTTGTAAGCATGTACAAGGATGTGTCACTGGAGCCATGTTTATCTAACCTGTAGCATCCTACAGTAGGCTTGTAAGCATGTACAATGATGTCTCACTGGAGCCATGTCTATCTAACCTGTATCATCCTACAGTAGGCTTGTAAGGATGTACAAGGATGTCTCACTGGAGCCATGTTTATCTAACCTGTAGCATCCTACAGTAGGCTTGTAAGCATGTACAAGGATGTCTCACTGGAGCCATGTCTATCTAACCTGTAGCATCCTACTGTAGGCTTGTAAGCATATACAAGGATGTCTCACTGGAGCCATGTCTATCTAACCTGTAGCATCCTACTGTAGGCTTGTAAGCATGTACAATGATGTCTCACTGGAGCCATGTCTATCTAACCTGTATCATCCTACAGTAGGCTTGTAAGGATGTACAAGGCTGTCTCACTGGAGCCATATCTATCTAACCTGTAGCATCCTACAGTAGGCTTGTAAGCATGTACAATGATGTCTCACTGGAGCCATGTCTATCTAACCTGTAGCATCCTACAGTAGGCTTGTAAGGATGTACAAGGCTGTCTCACTGGAGCCATATCTATCTAACCTGTAGCATCCTACAGTAGGCTTGTAAGCATGTACAAGGATGTGTCACTGGAGCCATGTTTATCTAACCTGTAGCATCCTACAGTAGGCTTGTAAGCATGTACAATGATGTCTCACTGGAGCCATGTCTATCTAACCTGTATCATCCTACAGTAGGTTGTAAGGATGTACAAGGATGTCTCACTGGAGCCATGTTTATCTAACCTGCAGCATCCTACAGTAGGCTTGTAAGCATGTACAAGGATGTCTCACTGGAGCCATGTCTATCTAACCTTTAGCATCCTACAGTAGGCTTGTAAGCATGTCCAAGAATGTCTCACTGCAGCCATGTCTATCTAACCTGTAGCATCCTACAGTAGGCTTGTAAGCATGTACAAGGATGTTTCACTGGAGCCATATCTATCTAACCTGTAGCATCCTACAGTAGGCTTGTAAGCATGTCCAAGAATGTCTCACTGGAGCCATGTCTATCTCACCTGTAGCATCCTACAGTAGGCTTCTAAACATGTACAAGGATGTTTCACTGGAGCCATATCTATCTAACCTGTAGCATCCTACAGTAGGCCTGTAAGCATGTCCAAGAATGTCTCACTGGAGCCATGTCTATCTAACCTGTAGCATCCTACAGTAGGCTTGTAAGGATGTACAAGGATGTCTCACTGGAGCCATATCTATCTAACCTGTAGCATCCTACAGTAGGCTTGTAAGGATGTACAAGGATGTCTCACTGGAGCCATATCTATCTAACCTGTAGCATCCTACAGTTGGCTTGTAAGCATGTACAAGGATGTCTCACTGGAGCCATATCTATCTAACCTGTAGCATCCTACAGTAGGCTTGTAAGCATGTCCAAGAATGTCTCACTGGAGCCATGTCTATCTAACCTGTAGCATCCTACAGTAGGCTTGTAAGCATGTCCAAGAATGTCTCACTGGAGCCATGTCTATCTAACCTGTAGCATCCTACAGTAGGCTTGTAAGCATGTACAAGGATGTCTCACTGGAGCCATATCTATCTAACCTGTAGCATCCTACTGTAGGCTTGTAAGCATATACAAGGATGTCTCACTGGAGCCATGTCTATCTAACCTGTAGCATCCTACTGTAGGCTTGTAAGCATGTACAATGATGTCTCACTGGAGCCATGTCTATCTAACCTGTAGCATCCTACAGTAGGCTTGTAAGGATGTACAAGGCTGTCTCACTGGAGCCATATCTATCTAACCTGTAGCATCCTACAGTAGGCTTGTAAGCATGTACAATAATGTATCACTGGAGCCATGTCTATCTAACCTGTATCATCCTACAGTAGGCTTGTAAGGATGTACAAGGATGTCTCACTGGAGCCATGTTTATCTAACCTGTAGCATCCTACAGTAGGCTTGTAAGCATGTACAAGGATGTCTCACTGGAGCCATGTCTATCTAACCTTTAGCATCCTACAGTAGGCTTGTAAGCATGTCCAAGAATGTCTCACTGCAGCCATGTCTATCTAACCTGTAGCATCCTACAGTAGGCTTGTAAGCATGTACAAGGATGTTTCACTGGAGCCATATCTATCTAACCTGTAGCATCCTACAGTAGGCTTGTAAGCATGTCCAAGAATGTCTCACTGGAGCCATGTCTATCTCACCTGTAGCATCCTACAGTAGGCTTCTAAACATGTACAAGGATGTTTCACTGGAGCCATATCTATCTAACCTGTAGCATCCTACAGTAGGCTTGTAAGCATGTCCAAGAATGTCTCACTGGAGCCATGTCTATCTAACCTGTAGCATCCTACAGTAGGCTTGTAAGGATGTACAAGGATGTCTCACTGGAGCCATATCTATCTAACCTGTAGCATCCTACAGTAGGCTTGTAAGGATGTACAAGGATGTCTCACTGGAGCCATATCTATCTAACCTGTAGCATCCTACAGTTGGCTTGTAAGCATGTACAAGGATGTCTCACTGGAGCCATATCTATCTAACCTGTAGCATCCTACAGTAGGCTTGTAAGCATGTCCAAGAATGTCTCACTGGAGCCATGTCTATCTAACCTGTAGCATCCTACAGTAGGCTTGTAAGCATGTCCAAGAATGTCTCACTGGAGCCATGTCTATCTAACCTGTAGCATCCTACAGTAGGCTTGTAAGCATGTACAAGGATGTCTCACTGGAGCCATATCTATCTAACCTGTAGCATCCTACAGTAGGCTTGTAAGCATGTACAAGGATGTTTCAACTTAAAAACAAACAAATGAAAACCAAACCAAAAGGATGTTATAGTTGGCTACAATGAACTTCACTTTCCACAATATTTTAGCGCTTTCATTCACCTTTTATTTTGCGTGAACTTCTTCAGAAACATGGGAAATGACATAATTAAGGACTTAAATACATAATCTAACAGGAAGTGATCTCACTATACCACCATTATTTTGTTTTTTTAAAAATCTATAAATTATATAAAACAGTAATCAATTTAATAACTTTATGAAATTATTATTACTAACACTGAAATACTTAATATCTTTTGTTATTTGATATTTAAAACTCTCCATAAAATATCCTAAAATATTATTTATATGTGTATATGTAATGTATATGTAAATATGAATGTATGTTATTATTTAACATTTATGTACAAAAAATTATCTATATAATAAAAAAGATTTCAAGTTTATAACTTCATTCAGTCCCGGTGTTTGGTCTGCACCAAACACCAGCTGCCAAAAGGATTCTTTACATTCAAGAATGTTATTTAAATCCCCTGAATATAATCCCTTTTGAACTGCGTCCAAAATAAAGAATTCAAACTTCTTAAAATCCCTACATGTAATTGCATGCCTAGCTAAAGCATTATTTTTGTCTTTCTTTTGAATGGCAAGGCTGTGCTCATATACTCTGCGTTTAAAAATTCTCTTTGTCTTACCAATGTAATAATTCTTACATGTAACACATGTGGCAAGATAAATCACTAATTCACTATTACAATTGTAGTAATGTTTTGCCCAAACGGTATAATTCAAGTGCTCTACTACCACAAAAGAGGAGTTGCTCATGTACCTACATTGTTTGCAGTTAGTACAACTAAAGGTCCCTTTCTTATTAGCGCAACTCCTAACTAAGTTTCTATTATTGTAACTAGCATTCTTTCCAGACTCTAATAAAAGTTTTAAATCTACAACTTTCTTGTAGGTAAATTTGGGTTTTGGACCTATGATGGACACTAAGTCCTTATTACCCAAAATAACCTTCCAATTATTTTCATTAATGGATTTTATTGACCATACTTCATTCACCATTGGTAGTGGAAAAGCTGTTAGAAATGTTTTTTTTTTTTTGTTTGTTTTTGGAAGCATCTAAGGTGCAAACCTTAGGTGCACATAGGGCTACCTCATCAGAAAATAAAATAGGTTTAGCCACTCCCTTTCTCAAAGGTACTACTTCACTCTCAGTCTTGTCTATGAACTTCTTGGAATATCCTCTGTTCATGAACAAAGATTTTAAAAGTGTCAATTCTTTTTGAAAAATTTCTTCTTCAGAGGTTAATCTGCTCAACCGTATGATTTGACCTTTGATGACCCCTCTTTTCATATGAGTGGGATGTAAACTATCTTTATGTAAATAACTATTGGCAAAGCATGGTTTTCTGTAAATCTTACTTCTAAAGATATTTGAAACATCATCAATAGTAAGAGTCAAATCCAAAAAAGAAATGCTCTTGCCAAATTCTCCTATTTTAAAAAATAAAAAGTTTGTACTCTCATTCAGATCATGGACTAGCTCTACAAACTCATGTTGTTACCCATTCCATATAAATAACAAGTCATCTATGTATCTCCAATATTTAACAACCTTTCCAAAAAGTGGATTTGTTATCAAACATGTAGTCTCCCAATTTGCCATTACAATGTTTGCAAAGGATGGAGCCACCCTTGACCCCATAGCTACTCCTGACTTTTGTTTATATATGTTGTTATTAAACTTAAAAAAGTTATTGTCCAAAATTAATTCCATTAGAGTACATAAGGAATTTGTTTTTGTTGCCATGAAATCTGTGTTTTTTGTTAGGTATTCTCTCATAAATTCAATACCCTTATCCTGATCAATACTAGTGTATAAGTTTTTTGCATCTAAAGTAGCAAAAAAAATGTTGTTATCAGTAATTTTTATATCCCTTAAATTTTCTAACAGGTTCCATGAATCTTTGATGTAAAATTTGGACTTTTGAACTATGGGGTTCAATATATTATCCAACCAAATGGAAATATTTTCTGTTTTTGAATTTTTTGCCGAAATGATTGGTCTAAAGGGTGGTTTTATATCATTATTCTGTATTTTTGGAATACCAAAAAATACAGCTAACCTAGGATGTTCATTGTACAAAAATTCATATTCCGTTCTATCTATTTCTCCTTGACAAAACATGTCAAATATTATGGTATCCTTTCTTTGGAATTTCTTTGAGACTACTTCAATATTGACCTTGGTGTATGTTTCTTTATCTTGTAACAATTCATCTATCGATGTTATATAACCTCTGTTGTTCATTATCACAAGTTTCCCACCTTTGTCCGCTTTCATTATTCTAATATCCTTGTTACTAACCAAGTTTTTTAATGCTAACTGTTCTTCATCCGTTAAATTATCTGTAACACATTGTGTATTGATATTTCTAAACTCATTTTCACATAGTTTTTGAAAGACTTGTAAGGTGTTAATCAAAGGTGGGTTGTATGTACTGGGTTTGCTAATACTAACTTTGTCACATAACCCATCTGTTCTCAAATCTTCCATGATGTAATTTAAGTTAAGTTTTCTCAAAAAAAGTCTAAAATCTATCAGAAGTTTACCCAAATTCAGTGTATTAGTAGGAATAAAATTGAAGCCCTTTCTTAATATGCTTATTATAACAGGACTTAAATCAAAGTCTGATAAATTCAAAATTCCAACTTCAAATCTGTCACTGTTATCAGTTGGAGACTCGATCACCATCTCCGTCTGTTCACTCCTCTGCCCTTCCCCCAAAATTGTGTGGTGTTGTGCCACTTCATAGTTCTCTTGTTCTGCTCCTGTTTCTTGTGAAAAGGAGTAGTATTAATATTAGATGAAGAGGCTACTTTCTCAGCATAATTCATGTTGTTTCTATTCACTGAAGTATAGTTCTCAACACTAGTCGAGGGTAAGGCGGGAAATTCTTCTTCAAATCTTTCCCCGTTTTGGTTAATTTCTTCCAGATTGTTGACTTTTTCTGTTTCTCCCAAAGGGACAACAATTTTAGACATACTTCTATCAGAGTCATTTTGATAACCTACTTTAGGAGATACTGTAGAATCAATGGATATTATGTAAGCCTGATCATTCTTGTATGACAAAATGTCTCTTTTTAATTTAGTTTGCTTTCTGGTTATAATAGTTGACCGATGACGATCTGCCTTGATTTCTATACCATTGTATAGATCTATAAAGTGATTGAAACTAACAAAGCCATGAATACGTTCATTCAAACTATTAATGTTGTCCTTTAAAACATTCAACTCATTGTGATAATGGTCTATTAACATTTTCATCATATTAATTCCAGTTTTGTTATATAACTCTATCAATTGTTTACTCAGCCTGTCTCCTGGAGACACACAATTAGGGAACTTCGCTGTCCGCAAGCCCCTAGGCACTATTTTTCTCGTGATGCATTCAGTAAAATACTGTATTTCCAAATTCAACGTTATAAACTTTAAGACAAATTTCTCCAATTCATATATACTTTTCTTACACATAGGCTTATCATCTATAGAGGTACTTACTATGTTTGGACTGGACACCTCCCCTATATTTGAAAAAGGATTGTCCGTTTCCCTGTTAAGGTAATCCCAAACGTTAGCTTCCGACGTTACTTGCTGTAATATACGTCCACCTCCTCGGTTCTGACTCTCCGTTCTATTCTGTTCTTCATTCTCTTGGTGTAAAGTACTAACACCTTTATCAAGTGAGGTATTAACAATAATTCCACTGTTGATGTTTTCAAAAATGTCCCGTTGTAATCCTGGTCCACCATTACGGCTCTGATCCCTCACGTTACTGCCAACGTCAGCCTCATCACGTAAAGTAGTTTCCTCATGAGAATTTATGGCAACAGTCTCTCTAGTGTTAGGAATACGGGAAGGTGTCCCACAAAGTAAGACCTCTACCACAATTTTCTTAATCAAGTCTTTCAAATTTTGTTGTGAATCAACTGGTTCAGAGTCTGTTGAACCATTGTCCATTATCGAATGTATTGTAAGATTTAGAAGTGTGTCCTCGGAAACCTCGTTGGTAGCCATACTCTACACCAAATTGGATGTTAAATAACTAAGTCCCAGAAAAGAAAGCATGTACAAGGATGTCTCACTGGAGCCATATCTATCTAACCTGTAGCATCCTACAGTAGGCTTGTAAGCATGTACAAGAATGTCTCACTGGAGCCATATCTATCTAACCTGTAGCATCCTACTGTAGGCTTGTAAGCATGTACAAGAATGTCTCACTGGAGCCATGTCTATGTGTGAAGTGGACTGTTCCTTCAATTGAGCCAGCAGAAAAAAACTACCTAGTATTTGAGCAATAAAACATGGCCATAATCACTTTCACATGCAGCACCTCACAACAAAACTAATTCTAAACTTATTGTCACTGTCCACAAAAGGAAAATACAATAAATGTTGTATAAAAATAGATAACTAATAAGCCACACTAAAACCTTCAACAATGACCACATCTTCTCGGTTGAGCTCAAACCCAGTAGAGCAAAGCAAAATGAACATGGCGAACCTTCTAGAAAATAGGACTCCCACGCCATCAGTAAACAAATAGCCAGTATGCAATGGAGATAACATTTCTCTATTAACACAAACACACACCTAAATTACTGCACACCCAGAGTGCCGGAAAACTAGGAACCTGTGTAGAATTAGACCTATAATACAAAGATTTACGCTATATAAACCATGCAACATGGAAACAAGTACATCAAATGCATACTGTCCACTTAAATTTCTCTAGTAATGAAAGCAAAACACAAGAGATGACATCAATAACATACAGTCTAAATTAGAATCCCACAAACATAAAAATGTTCACTTACCTATAATGTCCATGTCTCTAGTCTAAACAAGTCCCATTAATTCTTTGAGCAACCATCTCCTACAATGTTGACTGCTTCTCCAGATGGCTTGTACAGACTCTACAGAACAGCTTAACCAGCAGAATATTGCCATTATCTGTAAAATTTACTTCAAAATTCAAGTCACCTATAGCAAATTGTGACAGTCATTTATAATCCCAATGTCACCATAAACAAAAAATAAAATTGTTAATAAAACAGTATTAATTTAGTAAAAAAAGACTGCAATAATCTCTTGCCCAACCTTCCCTTACGAGTGTAACTTCCACAACTAAGCAGAATTCTGCAGAAAGTGAGACACATTATTTCATAAAACAGCATACCTACCCCCAAACAATTAAGCCAAGTCTTGTCTCTCCACATGATGCACCTAGACAATATCCGACTTTACTACTTTGTAATGAATGCATGAATAGATAACACTGGTTAACACATTCAGATAAATACATGCATTCAATTGCAAAAGACATTTTAAACAGCTTAGCATTTCAATGTGTCATTCAGTGAAATGAAAGTCAATGCCAATCCAGAAAACAATGCACTTACCACCTCATCAAGTCGAATTTGACCATTTTCACCTCTGCTGGCACCCATGGTTTAATCCAGTATGTCCAAAATCAAAAACGCTTAACAGAAAGCCAAGGATGACTGTAGTAATTTAAGAATAATTAACATGCAAACTAATTGACTTGGGCTTCTCTTGCCACAAACTGAAAATTGTGTGACTATTTTTATATATTTAGTCAATGTTTTAGTTAATTTAACAAAGTTCAAGAAACTGAATTTTCAGTGGAGATTGACATCTGCAGAAAATGCTAATAAAGTTATGCATACATTTGTAAAAGCCCTATTTATAGGCTTGTAACACAGTTGGAACAGATGTGAAAAAATAAGTTCAGTGAAAGTCAGGGGAATCACAAATCTCTTGGGCAGCTGATCTTTGTGGTTCCCCTGACTTTCATTGAACTTCTTTTTAGAGAAGAGGTGAGAAACAAAGTTGGCATAAGAGGAAACATTTATTTTAATGATGTGCTTCCCCTGGAAGAAGCAAAACCTCTAAACGTATGAGTTGGGTTAAGTCTGAAGATGGCCTGAAACACAAAAGGAAAAAGTACATTAAACTATTTTGACTTATATACCTTTTTTGTTGTAGTCATATAAACATGTTATGGTCTTGCAATGCACTCACCAGTGCACACACTGTCTGTAAAAATATCATGCATATATCTTTAGTACAAGTCTTCCTGATGCACTGTAAAAGATCTCAGTCTTGAGTGCAGACAAGACTCC